>NC_080393.1:6403117-6703117 GCF_028751815.1 Salvia miltiorrhiza
AGGATCAGAAGTGGACGCAGCTGCAACCTTCTTCAATTGCATACGCTCAGATGGCCATTGGTAGCTCGTAGAAGCCATACTATCAATAATGCTCCATGCATCAGAGCTGCTTTTCTGGAGTAGAGAGCCGCCTGCAGCTGTATCCATGTGCATCCTCGTACGCTCCCCGCAGGCATTGTAGAACATTATCACGAGCGTGCCTTCATCAAAACCATGGCCTGGGCACTTTCTGAGCTTCTCCTGGTATCGCTCCCACGTCTCCGCTAGCTTCTCTCCCTCGTACTGTTGAAACTGCACGATGTCCATCTTCAATTTCAACGTAAGGCCAGGCGGATGAAACTTGCGTAGGAATGCATGAGCCAAGTCCTCCCACACGATATTGTCTCCCAGCTGCAGCGTATGATACCACGACTTCGCCTTATCCCGCAGTGAGAAGGGAAAAAAGACGAAGACGGATAATGTCATCAGGGACACCATTCATCTTCACCGTGCTACACAGCTCCAGGAAATGCGCCAGGTGCGCATTAGGATCCTCGATCGCTTGTCCACCATATTGGCTCTGTTGGACCATCGTGATCAATCCCGTTTTCAGCTCAAAATTGTTAACGTTCACTCTTGGGGGCTCCTGGTACACATACTGTGGTATGAACGCTTCATTGATGGCTGGTTGCTTTTGAGCCTCTCTCGTTTCCTGTGCATCAAGCAGCTTCTTCAAACTGCTCTTGCAGAGCTCGAATTTGAATTTGCTCTGGAGTAGCCATCATTCCTGTCTCAACTTGATCGTTCTGCTTCTTTAGGTTGCGCAAGGTTTTATTGATTTCAGGGTCAAACTCAAAGAGAGGATTTTCGTGAGATCGTGTGTTCATATGCAACCTACAGAAACAGCAAAAAGATCAGAAAAAAAAAAAAAAAAAAAAAAAAAAAAAAAAAACTTGCAGTACTATAAGGTCCTATTGAAAATATTAAAGCAAAATCTAAACAGTCCCCGGCAACGGCGCCAAAAAGTTGATCACTATTTTATTAGCAACAAAAATACCGCAACTAACACGGTGTAATCGTAGTATAAACAGCAATCGGATATCGTATCCACAGGGACTGTAAAACGAAATTGCTATAACTATTACCTAAACAGACTCTCACAGTATGCAAGTAAACAATTATGAAGGTGAATTACGAACTAAAATTAACTAAATAAAAACTAAAGAGTATGTAAACTATGATAATTAACTCAAATATAAGGAAAGCTCTGACCCTAGGGATGTACTTTTACTAAGCAACTACATGCATTTAACCTATTGATTCAATTACCAATTTTAATCCAACCCTGATGAAAGATCACTATATTATTCACAAGCGTCTCTAACGACCACCTATGAACGTAGATTAATTAATCCCTTTTCGCATTCAAGACTCCAAGGAATAAATTAACTCCCAATAGCACATAAAGAATAGCTTCCTATAGCTTCACCTATCGCATTCAAGACTCAAGGCTAACACTATATCATGCATTCCTGAATCGGCTGAACAATTATCGCATTCAAGACTCAAACTGGACAGCTAGACATGTAAATCATTGATCAGATAATTCACAAGAGAACAGGCACCAGGAATCATGAATCATAAGTTGGAAGGCAAATTGATATCAATAAATCATACACATATAATTAATCAGCTATGTACAAACCCTAGGTTCAGATTAAAAGAACTAGCCAAACATAATAAAAGAAAGCAAAAACATAATTAATGAGAACGCAATTGAAAGAACTGAATTAAATAAAACTCTGAATAAAATAATTGTAGCGGCTTGAATCTTCAATCTTGTGGAAATCCAATCCAAGCTGTAAAAACTGGAAAGCAATAATAATCTAAAGCTATGAAACTGAGAAAATAAAGTTGGAAACTGAAAAACTAAAGCTGGGGACCCTAGATAGGTCAAAAGAAGACCTATTTATAGTATCAGGGTAAAATACAGAGTTTGAGCTCGAAAATAACTTGAAAAAATCGTAAAAACGCGGAAGGAAACGGAAACACGCCTAAAAAACGGCGACCCGTTCGGCGGTCGCCGAACTGGTCGCCGAAAATGGCCTAAAAATCCTCCAAAAACGGCGATCGCCGTTTTTCTTCCTCAAGGCCAAAATCTGAACAGGGAAAACGGCGACCCGTTCGGCGGTCGCCGTTTTGGTCGCCGATTTTGCTCATAAAATCTCCAAAATTCGGCGATCGCCGTTTAGGTCGCCGAATTTTGACTGCTGCGCGCGACGTTTTTGTTTCGGCCATAACTTTCTCGTCCGAATTCCGATTTATGATCCGTTTGCGCTCACGAACTCGTATCGAGACAATCTACAACTTCTATTTCAGAACATTGTTCCAAATTCGAACTCAATAAATCTGAAAATTCCTTCAAAGTTCGAGTAAGAATCATGTTTCACAAGATAAAGCAAATTAAGCACAAAACAATCATTCAACACTCAATTTCCTATAAAATTAACATCATATGAATATTAAAAACCATGGAAATATGAGTGTTATCAACTCCCCCAAACTTAAGCCATTGTTCGTCCTCGAATAATGGGAAGAATAAAATCAATAACACGAATGGGTAAGAAATCTAGTTCATCAATGCCTCCGAATAATAAAGAATGATAGAATTCTCAAATCCTCAATAATCAAGCACAAAATTCACCAATAAACATAACCTATAGTAAAATCAACCTTGACATTCCAAACAATTGAATCTCACAAGGTATGTGTATCACTCAACTCTCAATTTGATGGAACGGGACGTGTATACTCTCATCGAATTCAATGCAACGCAGATCTCTTACCATAAGCTTGCCAATCGTCTACAATCTCCATCGCTAAAAGTGTGCCAGGACTAAGATCAAAAAGGTCTTTTTCTTTGGGTTATAATGTAGGGACATTGGTTAAGGTAGGGAAATATAGGCTAAGTGACTCAAAATAATTTAAGAACACCAACCTTATAGCTTCACAAATCACAAATCAAGTATGGAATAAATTCCATCTTCCACCCAACTATATCACCATAATCAACACAACTCAAGGGATTTAATCATCACAAAACAGAACTAAACACTCTTTTATGCTCTCCATTTATTTCCAACAAACAAAGTCGATTTTCTAACCAATTTCTCAATGTACACTCGACTTCACACTTTTTTTTCTTCTTCTTCTTTTTTTTTTCTTTTTTTTTTTTCAACAATTTTTTTTTTCTTTTTTTCACAACCTTCTAGAGCTTATAAGAGTAAATAGTAGCACAATATCATCCCTTATTTTTCACAGCCTACTATGATATTCACCACACAAAGATCCCCATATACTACATCACCCCCTATCATCCGGCTAAAGAATAAAAGTTAAATAGGCTCAAAGTGGATAACAAAGGATAATTTTTTCGTTAAGGACAGTGTTTGGGAAAATAATGAGGCTAACAAAAGATGGCCTAAAATCATCTCTTAATCCTGGGCACAACAGCAACCTCAACACATAAACCATGGCAAGTTCTAGAAGATCACCACATGCATGACAAAACTCACAACAAAGAATAAACTGTGTATGATAAACAGTTATGGCTCAAAATCTCACAGGTTTATTCAACGTCCAAAAGTCAAGGTTAACATACTCTAGAATTATGCAAATTAGTTCCAATTATGCTCAAATCATCAAAGAAAATCAAATTCCAGTTTTTTTTTTTCCACAGAAATCATCATTGGCATCTCAAAAACAATCACACACCACCAACCAAGCAGGATAAAACAATAAAGCTAACAAAAAAATAAAAGTGATACACATATCTACTCTCACCCCCCTCCCCCAAACTTATTACAGAACATAAGTTCGAAAATAAGTTTGGAGGGATGATGATATGTGTGTCACTACTCACAGAAAAAACATGCTCCATGGTGGTGGTATGAACCAAGCGCGAGTTCCCGCATCTTCCAAGCTCAACGCTGCACTAAAAAAAAACCCAAAACAAAGAAAACAAAGAAAACAAAGAAACAAAAAGAAACTAAACGAAAGGAAAACAAAACAAAGAAAATGGTTGGGCTACCTCCCAACAAGTGCTTAATTTAACGTCTAGAGCTCGACGATACCTCATGGTCTCAATGAACATCAAACGCAGCGGGCGTGACAGACCGCCTAACACGAACAGAGACAGAGGACTCATGCGCATCAGCTGCGTGAAAGATAACTCTTCCATTTGGCACATCTATCATAGCTCGCCCCGTAGCTAAGAATGATCGACCAAGAATCAACGGCGGATTTGCATCTTCAGGAATATCGAGGACCAAGAAATCCGTAGGGAAGACGAGCTTGTCAACCTTCACAAAGATGTCTTCAAGCTTTCCTCTCGGCTTCACTCTTGATCTATCCGCCATTTGAATCTCCATCGAAGTCGGCTTGAGATCTCCAATTCCCAACCGCTTGAAAACAGAGATGGGCATCACATTGACACTAGCCCCTAAATCACAAAGAGCCTCGGGAAAGAGCTCTCCTCCAATCTCGCACTCAATGGTGAAACTACCCGGATCTTTCTTCTTCGATAGTAGCTTCATTGGCAGCTCAGTGCCCACAGCTGTCGCCTGCGGGATTTTCTTATCCTCATCACCCATCTTCTTGGTGTGAACAACTATATTTTCTTCTTTTTCCTTGGGATCCTGCAATTTTGAGAGAGTTTGAGGCTGTGCACGCCGGTTCGATTCTTCGAGTAGCCTCTCTAGCTCATCCACTATGCGTCTATGCTCTGTCTCCTCGGGATTGGCAATTTCTTTCTCATTCTTGCAATTGGAGACCGCCAGCTTGATTTCCTTGGCATCCACATTTTTGCTCGGCTTCACAGCATATTGCTCTTCAAGCACCTCTCTTTTCATCAGCCTACGGGGGAATGGAGCCTTTGGGATGTATTCCTTAAGTGGAATAGGAGCCTTGTGTGGTTCCTCAATCAGAGATTCATGCTCCTTGCTCATCCTCATCTCTTTTGTAGACAAAGTGCCATCAAAAATAGCATTGCATTGGCCCTTAGGATTGACAGTAGTGTTGCTTGGGAATTGGCCCGGCTTGTGCTGCGCCGCCGCTTGGTTGGCAATCTGACCAACTTGATTCTCTAACATCTGTACCTGCTTAGATAATGCTGAGAAATTATTCTCCATGTTAGAGATTTTATTTCCAACATTCACCTCCATCCCAGTCATCTTCATGAGCATCTGCTTCATCATGTCCTCCATCGAATCCTTCTTTGGCTCATTGATGACTCCCCCACTAGAAACAGAAAATCCTGGTGGAGGTTGCACAGCATTGTTTGGGTTTCCATAGGAAAGATTTGGGTGCGGACGTGCTCCTGGCTGAAACTGCTGCTGACCCTGCTGATATGGCTGACCTCTGTTATACATCCCTGGCTGTCCTTGCTGAAAATTCCCATAATTTCTGTCATTGATATAATTGACGTTTCCCAAGCCTGATGGGTCTATCACAGCTTGCTCATGACGTACAGCATTCAATTCACCAATTTTTGCAGTCAGCTCTGCCAGCTGTGTAGCCATCGCTGCCTGTTGAGTAACCATAGCTGCCATAGGATCAGAAGTGGACGCAGCTGCAACCTTCTTCAATTGCATACGCTCAGATGGCCATTGGTAGCTCGTAGAAGCCATACTATCAATAATGCTCCATGCATCAGAGCTGCTTTTCTGGAGTAGAGAGCCGCCTGCAGCTGTATCCATGTGCATCCTCGTACGCTCCCCGCAGGCATTGTAGAACATTATCACGAGCGTGCCTTCATCAAAACCATGGCCTGGGCACTTTCTGAGCTTCTCCTGGTATCGCTCCCACGTCTCCGCTAGCTTCTCTCCCTCGTACTGTTGAAACTGCACGATGTCCATCTTCAATTTCAACGTAAGGCCAGGCGGATGAAACTTGCGTAGGAATGCATGAGCCAAGTCCTCCCACACGATATTGTCTCCCAGCTGCAGCGTATGATACCACGACTTCGCCTTATCCCGCAGTGAGAAGGGAAAAAGACGAAGACGGATAATGTCATCAGGGACACCATTCATCTTCACCGTGCTACACAGCTCCAGGAAATGCGCCAGGTGCGCATTAGGATCCTCGATCGCTTGTCCACCATATTGGCTCTGTTGGACCATCGTGATCAATCCCGTTTTCAGCTCAAAATTGTTAACGTTCACTCTTGGGGGCTCCTGGTACACATACTGTGGTATGAACGCTTCATTGATGGCTGGTTGCTTTTGAGCCTCTCTCGTTTCCTGTGCATCAAGCAGCTTCTTCAACTGCTCTTGCAGAGCTCGAATTTGAATTTGCTCTGGAGTAGCCATCATTCCTGTCTCAACTTGATCGTTCTGCTTCTTTAGGTTGCGCAAGGTTTTATTGATTTCAGGGTCAAACTCAAAGAGAGGATTTTCGTGAGATCGTGTGTTCATATGCAACCTACAGAAACAGCAAAAAGATCAGAAAAAAAAAAAAAAAAAAAAAAAAAAAAAAAAACTTGCAGTACTATAAGGTCCTATTGAAAATATTAAAGCAAAATCTAAACAGTCCCCGGCAACGGCGCCAAAAAGTTGATCACTATTTTATTAGCAACAAAAATACCGCAACTAACACGGTGTAATCGTAGTATAAACAGCAATCGGATATCGTATCCACAGGGACTGTAAACGAAATTGCTATAACTATTACCTAAACAGACTCTCACAGTATGCAAGTAAACAATTATGAAGGTGAATTACGAACTAAAATTAACTAAATAAAAACTAAAGAGTATGTAAACTATGATAATTAACTCAAATATAAGGAAAGCTCTGACCCTAGGGATGTACTTTTACTAAGCAACTACATGCATTTAACCTATTGATTCAATTACCAATTTTAATCCAACCCTGATGAAAGATCACTATATTATTCACAAGCGTCTCTAACGACCACCTATGAACGTAGATTAATTAATCCCTTTTCGCATTCAAGACTCCAAGGAATAAATTAACTCCCAATAGCACATAAAGAATAGCTTCCTATAGCTTCACCTATCGCATTCAAGACTCAAGGCTAACACTATATCATGCATTCCTGAATCGGCTGAACAATTATCGCATTCAAGACTCAAACTGGACAGCTAGACATGTAAATCATTGATCAGATAATTCACAAGAGAACAGGCACCAGGAATCATGAATCATAAGTTGGAAGGCAAATTGATATCAATAAATCATACACATATAATTAATCAGCTATGTACAAACCCTAGGTTCAGATTAAAAGAACTAGCCAAACATAATAAAAGAAAGCAAAAACATAATTAATGAGAACGCAATTGAAAGAACTGAATTAAATAAAACTCTGAATAAAATAATTGTAGCGGCTTGAATCTTCAATCTTGTGGAAATCCAATCCAAGCTGTAAAAACTGGAAAGCAATAATAATCTAAAGCTATGAAACTGAGAAAATAAAGTTGGAAACTGAAAAACTAAAGCTGGGGACCCTAGATAGGTCAAAAGAAGACCTATTTATAGTATCAGGGTAAAATACAGAGTTTGAGCTCGAAAATAACTTGAAAAATCGTAAAAACGCGGAAGGAAACGGAAACACGCCTAAAAACGGCGACCCGTTCGGCGGTCGCCGAACTGGTCGCCGAAAATGGCCTAAAAATCCTCCAAAAACGGCGATCGCCGTTTTTCTTCCTCAAGGCCAAAATCTGAACAGGGAAAACGGCGACCCGTTCGGCGGTCGCCGTTTTGGTCGCCGATTTTGCTCATAAAATCTCCAAAATTCGGCGATCGCCGTTTAGGTCGCCGAATTTTGACTGCTGCGCGCGACGTTTTTGTTTCGGCCATAACTTTCTCGTCCGAATTCCGATTTATGATCCGTTTGCGCTCACGAACTCGTATCGAGACAATCTACAACTTCTATTTCAGAACATTGTTCCAAATTCGAACTCAATAAATCTGAAAATTCCTTCAAAGTTCGAGTAAGAATCATGTTTCACAAGATAAAGCAAATTAAGCACAAAACAATCATTCAACACTCAATTTCCTATAAAATTAACATCATATGAATATTAAAAACCATGGAAATATGAGTGTTATCACGCCCCAATAGACGAGAGCCTTTTGATCGGCTCCCTTGACGACGTTCAACGTAGCTTTGGCCAAAAAAGTGCATATGAGCGTCATCTTGGCCACAATGTACCCGCCTCGTTGCTTTTATCGCTGTCTGCATAGCAGGTATCCGCCACATCATCGTCTCGAGTAAAAATGGTGTTTAAGTTGATTCCTTCAAGATCCCCCGTAGACATTATGTTTGATTCTTGAGAGAACAACGAGAAAGTTTTCTTGGACGAATTTGAATTCCCCCGGAGACGGGGTTGAATTTTGGAGGTGGTTGCTCCAATAATTTTCCCATTCGATCTTCATCCATTTTTTTTCCACAATAAAATGAAAGAAGACCACTAAAATAAGAATAAAGAAAATAAAGAAGAAGGTGAATTTTGTGTGAAAAAAAGTGAAGAAGTTGTAGTAGTATTTATAGGAGGAGAATATAATAATACAAAAAATTGAAGAATGCCGATGAAAATTGCAACTTCTAGTTTCTTTCTTTTTTTTTTTGGCATGTTAGGTGTTGCTCAAGTTTTTCTCTATTTTTTTCGGCCCATTTCTTGATTGGGTCGTGTATGGGACGCGCTCGCCCCTTTATTCTCCCGGCTCGGCAATGGCAAGGGGCTTGTGTTCGATTCGTGAGCCCCTAAGTACAAATTTTATTGGAGTAGTAGTATTAATTAAATGCATTGTGAATATGAAAAAAAAAAAAAAAATCATGTTCGGAATAGCTTTAAAATAGAGCAAGAGATCAATCTTCTAAAAAATAATGGATAATAAAGTTTAGGTTAAATTAAAATGGTGGAGCACATGTGGTGGAATTTACAAATCTATATTAAGGATAATATATAGGAGTATTACTTTATTGTGGATTATGTCTATAAATACAATAAAATTATTTTTTAAATATTTTAAAATGGAAAATTGTAATTAGTTTCTCAAAGCGAAGAGAGTAAAATACATTCGCGAACTTTGTGGATTTCATTTGTTAAATTAATAGGTTCAAGATCAACTTTATAAATAAAATTAGAAATCATATTCATACTCATTTTATACAATTGAATAAATTGATTTAACTTCGTGCCTATTAACTAACAACACCTACACACTCAAACTCAATTTTATTACGTCATTATCGTATTTATAATTTTCTCAACAAAATCTGAAGTTGTTGCTGCTGGACGAAGATGAAGTGAAAAGGAAGTTCATCAACTCTTCTATCAGCTTTCATCTATTTGATTCGAATTCTTCTGCAGTCTGATCCAAACCCATAAATTGCAGATTCACAGAAGGAATAATGGGATCAGAGAAGAATCCTAAAGCAAATAATGCGGAAAAAGAAGAAGAAGAACGAGAAGAATTTCTTCACCCCCTTTCCGCAGATGATAAATTGCAAACCCTAACCCTCAATAGCGACGGCGAAGAAACCTTCAATGGAGAAGTCTCTACATCCAAATCCTATTCACATTACCGCAGTGCCATGACTACTCTTTCCTCCTCCACCGAGCAACCCCTTTTCCCTCCGCCGTCGGTCGCCACGACTCCCGCCGTCTCGGATCCCCTCCTATTCCCCTCTCACAACCCCTCTCTTGATTCCCCATCCTACGCGGACATGTTCCATCCGTTCCACGAAAGGCTCCCGGAATCCAACGGAAACGGCGAGATCTCCGGCGAGGACACGGTTTCGTCGCCTCTATCTCAGTCTTCTAGCTCTGACTATCTGAGAATCAGCGTTTCGGATCCGCAGAAGGAGTTTGAGCCCTCGAATTCGATTGTTCCGGGTGGGAATACTTACATCAGTTATCTGATCATGACGAGCACGAACATTGCGGATTATGAGGAGTCGGATTTTAGCGTGCGCAGGCGGTTTAAGGATGTAGTTACGCTGTCGGATCGGCTGAGTGAAGGTTACAGAGGGTTCTTCATCCCGCCTCGGCCGGATAAGAGTTTAGTTGAAAGTCAGGTGATGCAGAAGCAGGAGTTTGTGGAGCAGAGAAGAGTGGAATTGGAGAAGTACTTAAAGAGGCTCGCGAGGCATCCGATGATTCGAAAGAGCGATGAGTTGAGGGTGTTTTTGACGGTGCAGGGGAGAATGCCATTGCCCACGAGCATTGACATGGCGTCGAGGATGCTTGATGGGGCTGTGAGGCTGCCGAAGCAGCTGTTAGGAGAGTCGAGTAGTGTGATTGAGCCGCAAGATGTGGTGCATTCAGCTAAAGGTGGGAGGGATATGCTGAGGTTCTTTAAGGAATTCAAGCAATCTGTTGTCAATGATTGGGGTAACGCAAGGCCGTCTGTGGAGGAGGAGGATAAGGAGTTCTTGGAGAAAAAGGCCAAGTTGAAGGATCTTGAGCAGCATCTCACAAATGCGTCGAAGCAGGTTTCACAACATCCAAGCCTGTGTTTTTCAGTAGAGTGATTGTGAAAATTGTTAATATTTCGCATATTGAGTTTGACAAAGTTGCACTTAGTTCCCAATAGAGTTTTGGTTTTGATTGCCATGTTCAAATTCATTTCTCCTGATTTTTTGTATTATGAACTGGTAGGCAGAATCATTGGTTAAGGCACAGCAAGAAATGGGGGAGATCATGGGAGAATTGGGGTTGGCTTTTATCAAGTTAACCAAGTTTGAGAGTGAGCAGGCAACATCAAATACCCAAAGAGTGAGGGCTACTGACATGAAAAATGTAGCCACTTCAGCTGTTAAAGTGAGCAGATTGTATCGAGAATTAAATGCACACACTGTGAAGCATTTTGTAAGTCTTGACAAGTTTGCCCCGTCTATTTTTGATTCACTTATTATGTTTGTTAAGGAATATATGGTTCTTCTGGTTTTCTTACTTATTTGTAATATTTCCATTTTGAGTTCATTATTCTCTTTCAATCCAAAAAATGGAGTGATGGAAAAAAGATTAACTTTTTGTGGGCGGTAGCTGTTGCATCATCAATATAAGAGTTAAACATCTTTCAATATTCTTCTGTTAAATATTGTGATTTTATTTTTGAACTCTAATTTGCATTGCAGGATTCATTGCACGAACACATGGGAATGATGTTAGCTGTACACAGTGCGTTTGCAGATCGTTCTAGTGCCTTACTGACATTGCAAACTCTTATATCGGAATTGTCTGCCTTGCATTCAAGAGCTGATAAACTTGAAACTGCTTCATCTAAAATGTTTGGTGGTGACAAGTCAAGGGTTCGCAAGTTGGAGGACTTAAAAGATGCCATTAGGGTCACAGAGGATGCCAAAAGTTGTGCCATCAAAGAATATGAAAGGATTAAGGTATAAACTTTTAGACTGTTTCCTGAAATTATCTAAACGAGATTAATCCCTTTATTGATTTTTTTTGACTGGTGAGTTATATTGAATTTTCATTACCTGATCTTGTGGTCCTGTACTTGAAGTTTCATTTGTCTGTGTGCTTTACGATTCCCGGCATTTCGGATCTTCCTGTCTAATAGGTTTTAGTTGGAAGTCATGTATTTTCATGGTTTTCTTTTACAAATATGGTGGTGCATCAAGTGTCATTTTAGTATGTGTCTATTGCCATTTATTTTAACGGAATAAATTTAATCATCTTACAGATTTGAATGAGAAAGAAGTTGGAATCCTCTTTTTGACTCTGACATTCAACTGTAGTTGTTTATCCATTTGTCCAACTAAAGAATCTTTAAGAGAAACTTCTGCTACTAGCCAATGCAATCATGTGTATTACATGTTCCTTTTTTAGGTTAAGTTATTTTGAGTTGTGCTACTACACATGAAATTTCTAACTTGGAATAACACACTGCCTTTATTTCAGAGCTCCTTTTTTTAAAATTTATGGAGACCATTTGAGGTTTAGAATATGTTTGTACTTATCATATGGACTTTGATTGCAGGAGAACTGTAGTTGCTTTCTGTTATGACGCTTCACTTTAGCTGTTAGCTTAGAGATCCACTACTTGTTTAAACTGTGGTCATTGCAGACTTGCAGTTTTCCCTATTTGCCTTCCTGTTAATCAGATAACGAACTTTCATTGGATAGTTAAAGTGACTTTGAAGGATGAGATGATACTTTGTGATTATGGTAAATCCTAACTTTGGTACTTCATTAGAGTTTTTGTACGTAAGCACTATATCCTTGTGGTTATGGGCATTCCAGGTTTATGCTCTATCAAGAGATAAAGATCTGTAGAATGTTTTGCTGGAGAACTTCCATGTCTACAGATGTACATTGACTTCTTGTGCATTTTAGGTCTGAGTTTCCCTGATTCTCTAGAGTTAAGAACTACAAGGAACAGAATTCTAGAGTGCAGTGTTCCCACAACATGATAGTTTAATACTCAGTTTGATCTTGACTAATTCATCGTGATAAGTAGTAATTGCTTTTATGTGGAATATGGGAAAGCAAAATACTTCGCCTGAATATTATTCTATTACTTGATATATCTAATATCTTCTTGTCATGAATGATCACAAATACATCTGCAGCAACTCATGTTTTTTCTGGTGCTGGATTGCAATTGAGATAAAAATTACAGAACAATTACATGTTGGCTAGAGATTATTGTCAGTGAGTTCTTTCTGTTTTGGGCTTGATAGTTGCCATAGGTATTCAAGACTTTACTTCCTAAAGGTCAAGATATCGATCTGGTTTTGGTATAACATTATTATTCTTCAGAATGAATGGTTTCAGCATGGTTTCCATTATAAAAACCCTTCTTATATCCTTGCAGCTCATTTGCCAAGAACCCATTAAGCAAACTATGAAGCTATCTTTTCATTTCTTGCCATCTTTCTCTTGTAGTTTTTCTTAATTTTTGGTTTCAATGTGCGCTTCTCCTGCCTCTCCACCAAAAGGTGGGGTTGAGATGCCCATCATGTTTAGAAGGTGGAAAAAGGTAGCGCCGTTTGTCTTCTTCCATGGAATTGGTCCAGAACATTGATGTAAAAAGTGCTATGATCACAGGAAAATAATAGGACCGAAATCCAAAGGCTTGACGAAGAAAGAAAGGCCGACTTTGTTAACATGCTGAAAGGATTTGTTACAAATCAGGTACGTCCCTGAGCAACAATAACTGCACTCTTCCTAGTGTGGCTCCATATCTCCGCCTTTTCAAATGCATCATCTCAATAACATGTGCTGCTTCCTGAAATTTGGCAAGTTTGAAATACACGCTGCTGTCTATCTATAAATCATGTCTGGCAGGCAACTGAAACGACAGAGCTGAATAGTACTACAGAATAAGAGTTCATGTAGAAGAACTGGTTTTTTCTTCTTAGTTGAAGAAAATGCATGATCCTTCTCTCAACACCGAGACCTTAACTTTTGCCATGGTCGTCGCAGGTTGCATATAGTGAGAAAATTGGAATTGAGTGGACCAAAGTGGCGGAGGAGACAAGCAGATACGCGAGGGAGAGCACGTAGAGGACTTGTGTATATTTTCAGATTCTTCTTCAACCTTTTGGTATGAGCTTGTGAAGTAGCTAAGAGGAGTAATGGTGCGTAATAAACATCATACAGAAAGTTAGTCTTAATTTTATTTCTTCATCGCTTAGACTGTTTTTCTGGTTTGTAAGAGGTTGTTTGTACATCCTCACAACTTCGACTGTAATGCTGTAACCATTTTACTCCTATTATACAAAACAATATCTCATACTTTCTCCAATGTCATTTGGTGAGCCATTTCCAATTTCTATGGTCCTATTTTTTAATAACAATAGATAAGGAGTGTGACATCGTTTCTATCATTACCTTACATAAGTCAAAACGACGACGTGCAACCCCCTTATTGTAATTGTTTAAAATGATTGCAATTTTCACTTAGCCATCTTAAGTGGAAACTCATTTATCATGTTGAAGATTCTCCAATAGAGTCTAATTGCATAATTGATGACCTCATGAAAGAATCTAAAATTCGTGATTTAAAAAAAAGAGTTAATTGCATCAAAATACCTGACTTTTTCCCAAAATCTGGTTTTTTGACAATCGTTTTAATTGTAGCAAAAATTTCAACGAGCTTTCAATTTATTGCAATGTCCGTCCGGGGAAAATTTCCGGCCAAATTAAATCTGAGTTGGCATTTCTAATGCCAACGTGGCGTCATAAATGTCAAATCACACCCCCTCCCCCTCCCACATCGCCCCCATGTCGCCCTCTCTTTCTTCCACATCCCCCTTCCAAGTTCCCCATCTCCCTGTCGGCTCTCACCCTCTCTCTCACTTCCTCCAGATCTGCCACAACCGCCACACTATCGGCTCTCACCTCCGTCGGACGCTTCTCCTTCCCCCATCTCCCACCAAGAGAGAAAGGAATCGAGCGGCGGCGGCGAGTTCGCCTCAGCCAAGAGATCCCCTCTCTCTCACTTCCTCCACCACCCTCACTGCGTACACTCCGCCGCCGGAAAACCTCGCGCGGTGGAGGTCCCAGAAAAGGTCGGTCCTCGCTCGCCGACAGTGGGGGATAGGGGAAGGGGAAGCGAGCAGACGGAGGTCCTAAAAAGGGGATCTAGGGTTTCATAGGAGGAATGAGGATGAAGTCTGCGGTGGCTTTGGGTGTTTGTCGTTGAGTTAGAGAGATAGAGAGAGAGGCCGAGAGAGAGAAGCAACTGAGGTTGGCTTCACCTGACCACTGTAGTCGCCAGATTTTAGATTGTAGCAGCGAGAGAGGTTATGTCTGGGCGAGGAGTTCTTACTGTGTGTGTGCTGTGAGATGGTGAGATGTGGAGAGAGATGAGGCGGAGGAAGATGGTGGCGGTGGTTGCTGCCGCCGAGAGAGATGGGGGAAGAGAGAGAAAGGGTGATGTGGGAGGGGGAGGGGGTGTGATTTGGCATTTTTTATGCCACGTTGGCATTTCGGCTGCCAACTTAGATTTAATTTAGCCGGAAATTTTTCCCGGACAGACATTGCAATAAATTGAAAGCTCGTTGAAATTTTTGCCACAATTAAAAGAATTGTCAAAAAACCAGATTTTGGGAAAATGTCAGGTATTTTAATGCAATTAATCTTTTAAAAAATGTAAATAAAAATCAACCGTGTATATTCGAGGCTATAAAACAAAGAAAATGAAAATGTCAAATAGAAAAGATATGAAATAAATTGAAGACTTGCCATGTCATTCAATTTTTATAATGGATGACCAAAATTTTCAAGCAACGGTGCGATCTCGCCACATCTTTACAATTCAATTGGTTTATTGTTATATAATATGAGCATTCATCTGTCTTAATGTGCAATTCAATCATAGAAAAATATAGTTGAATTCAAAAGAAAAAAGAAAAAGAATGTGGCTCATTCTGCGTGATGCGCTAAGTATAACAATTGACTTTTGGGGGACGTAGGTTGTTAGTTAGGCAACAGTTTGTTGACTTGGTCGCAGCTTGCACAATATGTGATGAACATTAAATTATTTGGTAGGCCCATTTCATTTTCATTTAATTTTCAGATGATAAGAGTGGACTAGTCCAAACTTCAAATTTAAAAGAGAGAAGACGACCTTTTTTTTTTTTTGCAATAGTAATTTTAGCTCGTAAAATTTATAGTGAAAAACAACCCAAGAATAAAACCCGTTACACTTCTAACAAAAATACAAGAAAATTTGTTAAACGAAATGCAATTGTTATTTTGTTAGTTATATGTCTTTATAATTTGTCAACTATTTTCGTTCGATAACTTAATGCAACAACAATAATAATAAAACGTTTAATTACACAATTGACTATATGGCATAAATGAAATAAAGTAGTAAATAATAAAGTGAAAAATAAAATGCAAAATATGAATGAATATATATAAATATCACAATAATTACCTAACCGTTTTTTCACCAAGAAAAAAGGAAATGCCAAAAATTAGACTACCGCACCTCTCTGCTTCGCCTCAATCAATCTTGTCTTTTTTTCACCACTTTTACTTTTCTCTCTCAGAAATTCATCACTTTTCTCCCTTTTTCCGCTCAATTCAATTTATCCCTCTCTCCGACTCACGCAATCTGCGTTTCCCCACCACTTTGCGTCGTGTCCAGTCTCCCTTTCTCTCTCTGAATTTCTGCATTCCAATTTCACGCCCCCTTTTTCGGTTTTCGGGTTTCTGAGCTGATTAGGGCACGAGCATCGGGGAGCAGAGCTTCGTCCCACGGAAACAATGGCGGAAAACGGTGAGGAGAAGCTCATAGCCGTTGCTCGCCACATCGCCAAAACTCTCGGTCACACCGACAACATGACCGACGACATTCTCAAGATTTTCTCCAGCTTTGACGGAAGGCTGCGCGAGAAGTTGGCGGAGAAGCTCTCCGACGACGGCATGGAGCAAATCCTAGACGCAATCGACCACCAGATCTCCCAGTTCATCTCCTCCGACCGCCCGATTTGGTCGGGCTCCGCCGATCCCGGCGCCTTCCTCGATTCAGTCGATCAATTGATCGCCGCCGTGCGCGACTGGACGCCGCTCGCGGACGACAAGAAGATCTCCGCCTGCCTCGACCGCGCCGAGGATCTGCTCCAGCAGTCGATGTTCCGGCTGGAGGAAGAGTTCAGAACCCTCGTCGAGCGCGGCGCTGAGTCGTTCGACGCGACTCAGGCCGAGTCAGCTCACCCGCACCATCCCGACTACTCCGACGACGACGACGATTTCGGCGACGAGGACGAGAATTTCATCCCCGTAGCTCAGCCGATCACGGACTACGACATCGTGATCGACGCCCTGCCGCTGGGGACGGTCGGCGACCTCCACCAGATCGCTAAGCGGATGGTGGGGGCCGGGTACATGAAGGAGTGCGCGCACGCCTACAGCTCGTGCCGGAGGGATTTCCTCGAGGAGAGCTTCTCGCGCCTCGGTCTGCAGAAGCTGAGCATCGACGATGTGCACAGAATGCAGTGGACTCAGCTGGAGGATGAAATCGAGAAATGGATCAAGGCGATGAACGTCGCGTTTAGGATCCTGTTCCCGAGCGAGCGCCGCCTCTGCGATCGCGTTTTCCTCGGTTTATCCTCGGCTGCCGATCTCGCATTCATGGAGGTTTGCAGAGGCTCCACAATTCAGCTATTGAACTTTGCAGACGCCGTGGCGATAGGGAGCCGCGCTCCGGAGCGGTTGTTCAAGGTGCTCGACGTTTACGAGACGGTGAGGGATTTGATGCCCGAATTCGACATAATTTTTTCCGATCAGTATTGTGTGTCTTTGAGGAATGAAGCGATTACTATTTGGAAGAGATTAGGGGAGGCAATTAGGGGGATTTTTATGGAGTTGGAGAATTTGATCGGTAGAGATCCAGCTAAGGAGCCCGTCCCCGGCGGAAGAATGCATCCGATCACGCGATACGTGATGAATTATCTGCGCGCTGCTTGCAGGGCTAGTCAGACATTGGAGCAAGTTTTCGAAGAGAGTGTTGGTACTGCTGGAAGCAATCTTGATTACAGAAAAGGGGATGACGCGTCCTTGGCATCGTCATCCTCTTTAGGGGTCCAAATAGCGTGGATCATGGAGTTGTTGGAGAGTAATTTGGAGGCGAAGTCAAAGATTTACAGGGATCCTGCATTGTGCGCCGTTTTCATGATGAACAACGGGAGGTACATTGTGCAGAAGGCCAAGGATAACGAGCTGGGAACGCTGTTAGGTGAGGATTGGATCAGGAAACACGCGGCGAAGGTGAGGCAGTATCATGTGAATTACCAAAGAAGTTCTTGGAGCAAGGTTTTGGGAGTTTTGAAGGTTGATAGCAACTCGATGTCGCCTAATGAGACGTCCAAGAATATGAAGGAGAAGCTGAAGTTGTTCAATTCCTACTTTGAGGAGATATGCAAGACGCAGTCTTCTTGGGTGATATTCGATGATCAGTTGAAAGATGAGGTGAGGGGTTCGATCACGGGGACGTTGTGCCCCGCGTATCGGAGCTTCGTGGGTAGGCTGCAGGGGGCTTCGGATAGTGGTAAGAATGCAGATAGGTATACCAGGTTTAGTGTGGAGGACGTGGAGGCCCGGATCAGCCAGCTCTTTATGGGAGGCAGCAGTGGAAGAAGGTAAGACTAAATAAGTGGTCTTTGTTTTGTTTCTTGTATTGTATGATGGTATACATGATTGTAGCTTTGTTTCTTTATGTCTGTTTTGGCCTTTTTTTCATCTGAAACGAATTGTATGTTAAAATTGAAACCATGATCATCATATGTTGAGAATTGAGATGTATAATTTTGCACTCCCATTTTCTTGAAACTGCTTGTGGGAACTGGAAGAGTGTTCTTGATTGTGAGATTTTTTGCTGCCCACACTTGATTCTAAATTTTAAGCTTCTGAATTTATCAGAGGTTACTTGATATATTTGAGTGTAGTGTGCACATTTTTCATTCTAAGAGAAGTGTAGAATCATCGATGTTGCTTCTTTAGAATTCTTGATTAGGAATACGTGGTGCATTTTCTTGATGAATGTGGTGTTCATTTTTGGAATGAAAATTTGGAGTTGGGGGAATCTTAGTTGATGGAATTTGATAATGGCATATGTAGAAACTAGTGAGTGGTTTACAGGAGAAATTCATTACAAGAAAAATACTATTTAGATAAAACCATGGCCTTAGGTTTACCATCCCATGTAAAAATAAAATAAACATGAGACGTAATTGGATAATTTTTGGCAATCCCCACGTAGTGCTAAAATTCACCATTGGTATAGCACAACATGTAGCCACGTCATTATGCATGTCCATGAATAAATCTGTATTTCCGTCAAAAATCGTATATTCCAAGAAAATAGGTAAACTGGATAAAGTATTAAAAGGCCGTTTGACACCATTGTCTTAAATTTTTGGCAAAATAGGACATTAAGTACTTCCTAATGGGTTTAGTTTTATTCGGAGACGGATTTTGTTGAAAAAAATGCATACAACTTTTACTGTGGAAGAAAACCACTTCTTTTACCTTTCATAAAATATACAAGCAATTGTATAGCCCAACTCCTAGTTCAATTTCTCACAAGAGAGTTAGAGGTGTTTGGCTGAGTTTATTATAATTTCTTTTAAAGTGTCTGAGAAAATAAGTTTCTAAAAAAATTATAAGTTCTAAAAACAAGCTTCAAGAGCTTATATAAGCTTAAAGTTTCTCTACCTCAATTTATTTTTTCATATACTTATATGCAACAATTATTTTATAAATATTATTCAATTATAATTTGTTATTTTCATCATATACCTTTTCAAGTTTACCATTTTTTTTATAAGCTCTTCAAACCAAACACCCTCTAAATCATTAAACACCGGAGTCATTAGGAATTTTATAACCCTCTCGAATCACATGCACACACATAAATATATATGTTTCATATAAAGCTTACTTATACTTGTATTCATAACATACATAACAACCACTATATTATTACATCACAACCCATTGCCTCTTGACTTCATAATATAAAGTACTTCCTTCCTCCGTCCCACCGAGCTTGAGTCGTTTCCTTTTTTTTTTTGGCAAAAATTAGGTAATTTAAAATACTAATTAACAGATTTAATTAGTTTTAATTTTAATAAAAAATAGATTTAATTAATTTTAATTTTATATTTAAAATAATTTAAAATAACTAGTTATATAAATAACTATTTAACCACAAATTTACAGATATAATTAAATAACTAAACAATAGCTCCTTAATTCCCATGCAGCCGTGCTCAAAAGAAACGCCCCCAGTTCGGCAGGATGGAGGGAGTAGTATTATACGTACACACACGCACGCACACATACATAACAAAAGTTTATGTTTAAATTTTAATTTTACTGCTAAAAGATACTCAAACATATCTAGTTTTTATTCTCCTACCTATTAGTTTTCTTAGTTAAAAATACACTTGGAATTGTAATCAGAAAAAGTACTTATTGTTCATTTATTTATTTTTCTAAAAAATGTAGTAGTATTAATTTATACTAGGAGAAATGCATATTTAACTCCCGGTACTTTTTCTGTCTATAAATTGAGTCCATGTATTAAAATTAGGTTATTGCCTACAATTTAGGCATCTACACTTTCAAGAATTTTAAAACTATAATTCAGTGAGAAATGACCTAATTTTAACTTACATGAAAGCCACAAACTAAATTTTGCAAACCAAAGACCGTACATCTAAATTTTTCAAAAAATAAGACAATGAAGTGCTACTTAGTGAGTAAGATATTTTTCCTCCAATCATTAAGTTATTGATTTGAGTCATCATGTGAAAAAATGAGCACCATTATTGATCATTTAAAAAAAATCCAAAAACAAAAGTAGAGTACAAGATTCCAATATGTACAGAGACCCAACTAAAAAAAGTTATAAAACCTAACATTTTTATGATAACTATGAGAGTTCTCGCATTGAACTACTTTATATGTATATCTATTAAATCTGATTGTAAGTATTAATTTGGTTGAATTGATTGGATGATAGGTGTGATGAAACATTTCATTTCAAGTTTAGTAAGCCCAAATTGGAAGATATGTACGAAGATTTGCTTCGTATTCGTGGGCTTAAGTTCCGTAAGCCCAAACTGCATCACCATCATCATCACCACCACCATCATCATCACGACGATTTAGTTCACATTAAAGGCCTCAAATTCAGAAAGCCCATTATGGCCCAACTACGTCGGGCAAGGTATAAAAGCTAACTTGATGCTTCTTCTCATTCCCTTTTTGCTACAACGATTTTGGTCACAATTTTGCACTAACCATAGCCCAGCGTCGTGACGGAAATAGGGTCTAATTTAGTCGAGTCGAGTTCAGTAATAGAAAATTTGAGTTCGACTCTTTTTTTTGTTGTCGAACTTAAATTAATTTACATACACATATTGTATCTCATTATGTATTCTTATTATTTTATAAATGGCAAGGATAATATGTGCTAGATGTTTAAGTTAGTCGAGCCGAGTTATCTTTGATTAAAAAAAAAAAAACTGATTTTTACTCGTTTATTGTCGAGCTTGACTTACCAAGTAAATTCAAGGTTTATGAACTTGTTCAAGTCTTAATTCAGCTTTGTTTCTAAAAATAAAGTCTTAATCGAGCTTAAATAAGATATGTAAATATGCATTTACGTTTGAATATGTATAAGCTGATTTAAGAAAATGAATCATCTTAGAATTTAGAAATAATATTATTTATTGAGTAAAATATATTCTGTTTTTTTTTTTATAACGAATAATACCATCAATAGTAAAAGTATGAGTTAATTATGAAAACAATATTTTTGTGTTTTTGAGCTACGTCGCCAACTGAGTAATGTTAAGTTAATATTTGACTTGTTTATATTAATGGGCCAAACTAAACGAGCTTTTAAACATACGTTCTTCTAAACAGTTCATAATAGTATATGGATTAGCTTCCATTAAATTAAACATCTAAAAGTATTTAGATGTAAGAAAACGACAAACCAAATCTTCGACCACCATTACAGTATCCAAAATAATCATATAATATTTATAAAATAATCCAGAATTTCAGTTTTGCGAAAATTTAAAATTTGAAACCGAACGAGGGGTAATAATTTAGACGAGCTTTACAGAATCATGCATGATATCCTTGATATCTAAAATTAATAAGGGAATTTGTTGGGGGAAAATATCAATATGTGTGGGAAATCTCATACCTCACCAAACACTAGATTTTTCAATATTACTTTATTTTGGCAAAACATGGTCTTCTAGCTAGTATTATTTTCCAATTATTCATTTTCAGATTTCTAAAACCAATTGAAGACTTATTTTATACTTCCGAAAGTATTTTAGGGCTATCAAATTTACAAATAAATAAAATCAAAGCGTATATAACTTGTTTATTCTTATTTCCACTTAAACTAGGGGATATGAAATCAATATATTAGATTTTGACTTTTATGTAATTTGTAAATTTGATAATTTATATCTTAACTTAATGAGATTGGGAAGAGGATGGGATGTTAAACCTACACCTTTTTGTTAACAAATCTTCACTGCTTAAATATCATATTGGCGCCAAAGCGACTAGATGCAAGATGTTTTGAAACCTTCATTTTGTAAAAGTTACAATAAGGTGAAGTACTATGAGCATAGGTGATTTATAATTAATTAATTCACAGTTGCATATGTACGTGCGATAGATCAATGGCACGCTTTAATTAATTATGACAATTATGTAGCTAATCCAGATTAATTTTTGGTACTTGATCTCGAATCTGCTCATTAATCGGACGTATAATTGGACTAAACATAACACTAAGAGACAATTAATCGAGTCTAATAATTACATATAAAACCAATCCTAAATTTGTCATTACGTGCACATGGGCATCATCTCACGTTGTAAGCAATGAAGACAAAATTTGTGGTTTAGGAAATTGACAACAAATTACGATAAGATCTTCTCAACAAGAAATAATTGATTATATATATAATTATTGCTTCTATTTAGAGGGTATATCTAATTATTGTTGGCCATACGTAAACACTTATATTTCATATGTGTATGGTATATACATTATCTGCATATATATATGTGCTTTCTAGTTCCTGCAGATGGCAGGCTCTTTATTTACAGGCAATGTTTTAGGAGATATATATACTTCAAGAATATTTCTGTATGTCTCTTTCGCATGATGTAGTGTCTGAGAATTCTTTTGTTCCAGTTAGGTATCCCTCTAGACTTGCTACCATTGGTATCTTTTTGGTATAAGTATTTAATTTGTTATAGTTGTTTATAAGGTAAATACTATTAAGTGTATTTTGTAAAAAGAGTTGTAGACACATGTTTTTCGAGGGATTAGGTGGTAAACGTGGTTCACATATAAGGTGTGTGCGCGTATCCATATATCTAACATTTCAACGTGGGTCGTTGAGGTTTGGGGAATTACTAAGCATATAATATGAGAGTCTTATTGTGTAAATCATTTTGTAACTAATTATCTCTAGATAGTGAAGTGTTTTCTATGGATGAGACCTCTAACGTAGGTGTGTGTGTTATCACGAACTGGGGTTACCAAATTCTCTTGTGTTAATTCATTGCTTTAATGTTTATGCAAATGTTTCTCCCCAACGTAAAACAAGTTATGGTAGGCGCATCTCACAACATGTTCATATTGTATGTATTTTTTAATTAAATGGAGATTAAACAATATACAAAATACACGTGAAACTTTTGTTCGTTGTTTCATGTTTGATATAACCCAAGTACATTGAAAGGAAATATTGGGATACGGCGGATTAAGTAAAGAGATTCCCTAATATTAATACTTATGACTAATTAGTACAAACCTTAATTCTTCAACTTAATATCGCTCGTGCAATTAATGTCTATAAATTATTATATATCTAGTAAAGTATTTTATTATGATTAGAGTATAATTAAGATTCGATTGGCTCTTAGTTCTAGATGACGAAGCCTTGGCTGCCGGTGCACAAACACAAGGAAACTTCCTCATATTAAAGCTAAAAGAAAAAAAAAATTAAATTAGGAAGAAATTAATATTTACATTTTCCTTTCTATGCATACGGAAAATATTGCTATACATTTGCTGATCATGTGGATGCATGATAACATATAAGTTGATGACGTGTTTACGCGATAATAAATCATTTTTTAGAGTAAGAATATTCTAAGGTTTTTTTTAAAACATGTTTTACTACTCCCTCCGTCCCGTTAATCAAGTCCCATTTCTTTTGGGCACGGGTATTTAGGAGACTAAAATTAAGAGTTAAATGGTATATTTGAAAAAGTTAATGTTACTTTAATTAAGGGTCTCATGCTCATTAACACTGCCGCACCACCGCCTGTGCACTGCCACGCCACCGCCTGTGCACCACCGCACCACCACAATTTCTGAACCACACCACCGGACCACCGTAGCCGCCAGAACAGTGAACGGAAATCAAAACACCACCACAGAGAAATCAAAAAAATGGAAACCTTTCAATTTCTGAAATTAAAACAACAAAAATAACTGAAATTAAAACAACAAAAATGGAAATCTTTCAATTTCCTCTCTGCAAGAAGATGGTGGCGATGCGGCGTTGGAGCCAACGGAGGCGCGAGGCGGCGGAGGCGTTGGAGGCGGAGCAGGAGGAAGGTGGAGGCGGCGCAGGAGGATGGTGGCGGAGGCGTGAGGATGGTGGCGAAGGCGCGAGGCGCCGGAGGTGCGAGGCGGTGGAAGAAGGCGGATGGAAGGTGAAGTTGTTGGAGGCGGTGGCGCGATAGTTCTCGACGGATTTAGGGCTTAGATTTCGATTTACAGAGGGGGAAGGGCTTAGATCTCGGTGAAACCCTAGATCCCTAAATCTGCCCCTCAAGCTTCGATTTCCGACGTCCGCAACGCCGTTCCTCTCTCCGCGAATCGCCGCTGCTGTGCTCGATTTCCGGCGAGGCAGCAGGAGCTTCACCTTCGTCGCTTCCCCTCGGCTAGAGAGAGAGAGAGAGTAGAGGGTGGGGATGAAATTGAGTGTTGAGATGGAGAGGGCGACGAGGCCGACGAATAGCCGTGAGTGTTGCCGACGGCGGAGGAGGGAGGCGCGGTGGAGGCGCCGGAGACGAGATTCACAGAGGAGAGAGAGAGGGGGAAGGGGGGAGGTGGTAGAGAGAGAGAGAGAGACGAATAGTGTGTGAGGTAGATGGGGGATTAAAATGAATTCATGATTAATTAGAAATTAGTTCCCTTAAAATTTACCCAAAAAGGAAAGGGGACTTGTTACATGGGACGCCCCAAAAAGGAATACGGGACTTGAATATTGGGACGGAGGGAGTATAACATTTCAAATTCAAATTCAATCACAAACATTTTTTTAACTATTTTGTCACTCCAAGTCCAATGTGGGCATGCTAAATAAAACCTTTCACCTTATATTGTGATTGAATTTGAATTTACCCACATTGGACTTGGAGTGAAAAAATAGTTTTAAAAAAACAAAAAAAAAACAAATTATAGTACTTATTCTTAAGTTAATCAGAATGAAATCCACCTTTGAGATTTCATAATTCAAATGGATAAAAAATAAACTAGTACTGTAGTACATAATTATAAATAATCTGTAACATGCGGCTCGAGTATTCGAAGTGGTGAGAACTGAAAATTAATGGCTTCGAGTTTGTTGAAAGAAAAATACTTATGGATTTAACATGCTATTTAAATATTTTAATGACATGTACAATTAATATGAAAAAGGGTAAGTACCATGTATTTGTACACATACACGTACACTTATATTATTAATTAGTTATGCTAAACCATAAAGTAACATCAGCCAATTTATTGTCTTGTTGAGAACTTCATTTAATTATCTTAGAAAAGATCACCATATAGATCAAAGACAGCTGGAAGTTTTGGAACTATGCAGATTAATAAGTGCACAAATGTACTAAAATTCTGGATTTGGAAGAAAATGGATGTATTAAACCACAAGATTCGATCGGTGGGTTTAATATTTATTAATTTTGTAGATATTAGTTTAGGTATTTTCATGTTTGTACGTAGTAGAATTTTAATTAAAAAGTTAAGTAGATTTTGTTTTTTAAATTACTAACAAAAAGTGAATAAGATGAAAATAATTTATTACGAGTTTTGTGCTATTATATTTGCCAATAAAAATACACGATGTTAATGAGATAGAGGCAGATTAAAAATATGGTGTTCAAGGGTATATAATTTATTAAAATTGAGAAAAATTTAACAATATAGATATATTTATGCAGTCACTTTGTGGCTACCTACAATTAAACTCGCCAGATAGAAAAAACTTGATTCATTTAATTTATATTTTTAAATAAAATATAATTTTAATTATTTTACTGTATTGTCTGCATTATAACTACGTTTGCAATTTTTATTTTTATTTTATTTTCAAAAAACTTAAAAAAATACAAATAATTTCTATAAAGTAATAGCACAAATTACCAAAAACACTAATCAATAATAATACAAATCTCAACATCTCACGAAGCTCAACAACACACTAGCTAGCTACATCCTATTCTAATATTCTTAAAAAATCTCGAAGTAAATATACTAGATAAGGCTTCAATGTAGACAGCAAAATAAAATAGATTAACCCTTTTTTATTTTGAAAAATAATAATTAATTTTTTTTTCTATTTGACTAATTTATGGCATCACTCAAAATATAAACTGGCTGCAAGTCTATTTATGAGTAAAGTGCTTGTTTTCTTTGAGGAAAAAAGTAAATTTCATTCGCTACTCAAAATCCAAATTAATAATACTAGTGAATAGACTCAATTTCCATAATATGTGATATTGCTATTACGAGCAATAACTCTTCTAACGAGAAAATAAAAATAAAAATTAATCATGGAGTTAATAATACTTATAGAAATTATATGTCTATTTAACTAATCTGTATATGAAAAAAAAATATTGAACAATTGATGCTCATCATGACAATTGTTACTAAATAGATCATTAATTGTAAGTTTATATTTTACCAGTACCATATCTTAGGTCAAATTCATCACATAAAATTTGTCTAGTTAGTTTGATTTTCAGCCTATAGCAACAAATTAAAACAGATTTAACCCATAAAATATATGTATATATACCTTTTTATTAGACCCATATATATCGGAACTAATTATTATATAAAATGAATTTATCGTATAAAATAAGTTTATTATGGATTCATTTTGAAAATTGATGAATATTTAACAAAATTTAATTTTCATCACCACTTATGAATTCAAACTCTAGACCACGAATTCATTTAACAAAATCACAAATCCACTCTAAATCTTCACAAACTGATCTCAAAACAGTTCTATTTCATAAGTATAATATATACCTGAATTTGTTTGAATATAAAGTTATTTATTTGTTTATGTCATACTACTAGGATGCCTATGCCTTCGTTGTGAATAATCATACACATTTATTTTAAACCCAATTAAGTCCTCTTCATATAACACTAGTCAAAATACTCCATCCGTCCACAAAATGAGTACCAATTTATGGACGGCACGGGTTAAGAGAAATGTATTGAGTGTAGTGTGAATAGTTTAAGGGTCTCACTTTTTGAGTGTATTAATTAATTAAAGAGATGTGTGGGTACACTTGCCAAAAAGAGAAATGGATACTCATTTCGTGGTCGGACGAAAAAGAAAATATGAGTACTCATTTCGTGAATGGAGGAGAGTATATATATTAATTAAGTATGTACGTATATGCCGATATACACATAGATATAAATAATTAGACACGGTGACGGATGAATGATTAGAGTTTCTCCTTCCTATATAAACCCCCATACCCCAACTCCACATCACCTCTTACATACAATAATCAATCCATCAAAATCCTAAAAAAAAGGAACTTGAAATCATGGGTAACAGTAACAGCCTAAGTTGTTTGGCATGCATTCTTCCATGCGGAGCTCTCGATTTGATCCGAATAGTGCACTCAAACGGGTACGTCGAAGAATTAACGGGTCGGGTCACCGCCGGCGACGTCCTCAAGAACTACCCGGATCACGCCCTGTCTAAGCCCTGCGCCGGCGCCGCCTCCCGACGGGTCTCGCCCGAATCCGATCTCAAACGGGGCTCCATTTACTTCTTGGTACCTTCTTCCTCCTTGCCGCCTGCTCATCACAAAACTAAGCAAACGTACCACTCTTCTTCAAAGCACCGGACGCCGACCAAGGCGGAGAAGAAGAAGCCGTGTCTCCGCCGACGGAAGGTTACGGCGGGAGACTGGCACCCGCATTTGGACAGCATTTCTGAGGATCTTTGACATTTTTCCGGCAGCCTATTATTTTTTTATTTTTTTCGGACACAATTCCATATTTTTTGCATGGGGTGATTTCCTTCTTTTTTTTTTTTTTTTTTTTGTAGAGCATCAAATTGAATCTGTGAATACTCAAAATTTCAAATCTTTTTACTTTTTTTTCACTGTGGATTTCTGCCTGCGTGTTAAAATGGCAGAGAACGAGTTTAGAGTTTTGTAATTTTTTTTTCCTACTATACGGTTAGTGCAAATGAAATCATTTATATTCATTTCTATCCTATTTTAAAATGCATGTTATTGTTGTCTATGAAACTATACTCTCGAGAAAAATAACTAAAGTAAAAAAAATGTTTTACTTTAATCTCCTCGTAGAATCAAATAATGTATATAAAATAAATAGTTTTTCTTTGAAAAATTATGAATTGCAATTCTGTAGTTTTCCTCAAAATGTCGAGTCTTCGATTTTAATATATTTATGGGAATACCTAATTAAATATTTAATTATAATTACCTCATTCCGCGGGAAACAGATATATGTTAGCTGGCTAGCATCTTCAATGTCATATACTATAATCTTCAGATGTAATTAAATATAAAGTCAAATTATTCCCTAGTCAACTGAAATTAAATTAATAGTAAAATATTTGTTCGAATATTGATTTATTATGAATTCCTTTTAGCATAACTCCAAACGTATTTTCTTCTAAATATACATTTCAATTTCAATATCCGTTTGAGACCATTTAGTTAAAATAACATTATGTATATATCGGAGAAAAGTGGACTTCGAAATTCATAAAATCAAAAGATTTAGTGAACTCTTTAGGGCTACACATTTACGTTTAAAGATTCTTAAATCTTACAAAAGAATTTTTTAAAAAGAAAATCATAGTTGTATTACTATTAGTCCAGTCCACATTATTCTTTAATCACATGGATATCTGCAACTTGATACAACTTAAATTCGCCTAAAAAATATGGTCACACGGTTTCTCTTTTTGGACTATTCTTTCATATCATTTACATATTTAAATAGTGCAACTGTCATATACAATATGTTAATAAAAGTTAAAAATAGGATAATTTATTACATTATATAGTAGTATTGTATACGTACATTAATAAATTACATTATACAAAAAAACAAATTCTCATGTGTGGAGGGGTGGTAATTATGTAGAAGAAAGTGACTCTTGTTTTTTTTCTGAAGGCAAAAGAGAACTTTCATTATGAGGCTATTTAAATTATTAAAAGATCTTTCAAAATATCATCACTTTCTTAGTCGGACTGATTTGAATAGATTCAAATCCGTCTGCACAGTTTCCTAACTCTAAACAAAAGGAATTATCAGAGAGTTTATGTCAAAAATCATCAATGCAAAAAAAGAAGAAACAAGTTCTTAGTCGCTTCAAAAATCTACATACATCTCAAATAGAAATCCACCACAACTTCTGCATGATAGAGGATTCAACTAAAATCAGAATACCGTTTTCCTTTCTTCCTGCACATGGTTTCATAATGAGCCGCAATGATTAGAACAAGGATCAGGCAGCTTTTCCCACAAATGCACAACTATTACAATTACTTGACATTAACAGATAGGCAGCACTCGGCCACAACACATGAACCCTTATTTTTTGGCATACGTGATCACCATGGCATTCTGGGGATTTATTTTGAAGCCTTGAAGGTCCTGCATGGCAACTGAAGATTGCGAATCATCTTCAAATTCTACAAAGGCAATACCTGGCTTCGCATCAACCATCCGAACTTCTCTAAAGCCAGGGTACTGTTTGAAAAGCAACTCTAGCATCATGCTGTTTGTTTCATAAGGCAGATTTTGTATGAAGAGTATGTTGTTGGGCTCAGCTGCTGCTTCTTGTGCACTTGGCTTTCCTTGCCGAGAGGCAGCCTGTAATATAATAAGACATATTCGTTCAAAGGAAAGTTTCGTAAACCAAAGGGAAGTCTAAATGGATGACTGAGGAATCAGATCATATATTAAAGCCAAGTGCCAACAGATGTGTGATAACTTTTGCCTAACAGGCATGTGTTAACCAGAGTAGGCACTATTGAGTGCATTTGTGTTCGTGTAGGCCTGGAAAGATCTGAGCAGACAAGACGGAAGCATAGTAAATGGCGGTAAAAGCAAAATTCTAGTTGCTATAGAATATTGCAAGCAATTGCACAAGGTTGATGAAAAAACAGGAGCTTTCATAAAAACAGGAATCATATATATAGTGGATGGATGTTGTGAGTCACTAAGCAAAAGCATTAGCCTCCAGAAGGTCTGATGTAAAGTCTGCTGATGAGAGGGTAACACAGTTTGGGTTAACAATTACAGACTATTTTGGATATGAATAGCAATTACAATCTGAAATAATCATGCCACAAAAACTTCATAGCTCAATTGCATACATTGAAGCAAGCAAATAACACATTGTTCTTGTATACAACCATATGAAATGACAAGCAATAAGAACCCCAACAGAGCTTGATGGGTTAGGAAAATGAGTGAAGAAGAGCTTACACTTCCAGGCTCGGAATTAAGACAGCAGATAGATATGGTATACTAAAGAAGGAAAAAAAATCATAGTGCAAGGTATATCACACAAGATAATGAATCATTGTAGAAGTCCTATTTTTTTTTTAGCTAGCCGACAAAACCACCCATTTTCTAACAATTGCTGGCTTTCCATCTTCATATGAAAAGCACAACAGAGCCACACAAAGAAGTGGACAACAAAATCTATGTCTACATAATTTGGTTGCTTATTTTCATGAGAAGCGATAAGTGAAGTTCACATAACCAAGCCATTGCTGTTTAATATGTCAAATCACTTTGATAAATATAGGAAGGAAAAGGTAGTTAGTTAATTGAAGCAAGCTTACAGATGGGCCTCCATTACTATCAGCTCTTGGACCACTAGCAGCAGGAGCTGGCTGCCCTTCTTCAACACGTTTCTTTCTCTCAGCTGGATAAACCAAAAGAAATTTTTGTAAGCCCAAAATATTATTCAAAGACTATTGGGTGTAACAAAATTAAATGCTCAAGAGAACTTTCAATAAAGCTGCTGAAGTCTGGTGTCTTCATAAATGAGAACAAAATATAACAAAATCTAGGCTGATCTTGACGGAGGTAAGCCACAAGCATTTAATGCAACCGCAAAAGGTTTCAACGGGATTACAAAATTATATTGACATACACTCCCCACAAAGATTTAGAAGAGCTTGGATACAAACACAAAAGATATCAATGTTTACAAACTAATCTTGAAAATTTGAAATGGAATAGAACTGACTTAGTTTGACAGAAACATTACCTTTTTCCTCTAGTTTCTTTTTCTTGTCATAGGTACCTTCTGCTTTAGCAATGCAATCTGATTTTGATTTAGCATATTGGATTCTCTGTGTGACAAGTAAACAATAAGAAATGAAATGTTAGTAAAGTAAACATACATCAATACAAAAAGACAGCAAACTGAGTGATATTATAGGGGTGGCTAGACACTGAACTTAGAGGGGGAAGGGGGAAACTCAACAAAATAATATAGATCAACATTTTGATAATAAATATACACAGAATATGAAATGTAGTCAGTAGCAACAGAAATTACAACCATGACAGATAACTAGTCTCAAAGTAGTCAGAAGACTGGCAACAGGAAATGTAAACTCACGACCTCAAACTTTACTCACAGCCTCAAATGAATTTTTAAACCACAGTAATGCACATGTTTAACATGCAAACATTATGCAAAACATGTGAACTCATACACAATTACTCACCAGAGGCTTTTCATAAAACTGGAAGTTTTGCATCTGTCGTACAGCATTGCTTGCAGCTGTCACTTCACTGAACACAACCCATGCCTGCCCCCGAAGCTTGGGAGTTTTTAATGCAACGACGTCCAAAATCCTTCCATACTGCGAGAACAAGGCATAAAGAGATCTCTTCAGCTCTGTCCAGAGTATTGAAGACAAGGCACCAGCGTCAGCAAAATAAATCCATGAATATTGGTAGATGACCGTATGCAGGAGCAAAAACACCAAATATATAAAGCCCTATCTAAAACAATCCGCAAAAAAAAAAAAAATCATTATCGAGAACTCAGTTATATACAATATCATATCAACAACCGCACAGGAAATGCTACACAAGCCGGAATATCGAGAACTGTTTCACTGAAAAAATAACGACATAACATATTCTTCTAGACCACATTCTACACTTCAACACAATATCACAGCTGCGATGTGAAGACTACGCTATGCGTACCGTAAATCAAACAATCATAACAATACGCTACACCAATAGCCAGAAACAATGCCGAAAAGTTTAATAATCAAACTCAGTGAAAGAGCAAGAAAGAGCGAAGCTAACCCTAATTGAAAATCCAAATGACCGAGCATAAACCCTAATCTAGCTAGTAACGAGAAAGAGGGGAAAAAGACCTTCTTTCTTGACTTTCTCGTTGATATTCCGAATGTAAATTGTCTGGTTAGGAGGTATATCAGTTGTAAGCATCTTCGCCGCCGTTCAAACTCGCCGCCGCTGTGCGTGAGTGACCTATCGAAAGGAAGACGGTGGAAAAAGGCGCTTGAAAGAAATTTTGACGGTGTGAGTGAGTGAGTAAAAATATATAGTGGGCCGGAGCCATATATTGGGCTTTCCCATTTTAGTGTGCAAAAAAACTAATGGATTTATAAATGGGCCCGATCTTAAACTGATCGCATGGCCGCAATTCTACTTTTGTGCAAGTTAAAGTGACAAACTATTTTTTTTTTTGGAAGATTGTCGTGGACTTGAACACGCTGCATGTGGATTCATGCATTAACCACTCTGATGTATACAAAAATAATATTTCATCCGTCTCATAAAAATATACATAATTTTCTTTTTTCATCCGTCCATAAAAATATGCATAATCCATTTACACAACACATTACAAGATTTCTTAAAACTCGTATCGTCTGTTTTTATAGAATGGAGGAAGTGTATAGTTAATTTTATTCAAATATTATCTAGTAGTATGATGTTATGGACTGTAGTCTGTAAGCGCGACGTAAGTGGCATAGGTTGAGATTCACTGTCCACAATTTGTTGTATACTACCATGCCCACCATTATATTTATATTTCAATATATTTGTTTATAAAAAAAATTATTACTCCCTATCTATCAATAAGTATAATACTTTTGTCATTTATGGCATTTATTAAAATTATGACAATTTTCTTTTTAGAATATCACCTCACATATTTTCATGATTTTTTATTTTTATAAATACCCCTTATTTATAAAATAAATCACCCAGACCCACATTTAATTCAATCTCAATAACTCATTTTATACAATGTTGAAATCTTTCTCCATTACATAGAAATCACCAACCATTTTATTTATTTTTTTGTGGACGAAATGAGCATAACATTATAAATTATACTTGATTCATATTTCAAAAATTGAAATAAAAAAATTATATACCCTTGATTTGGATTTATGAACATTAATAATGAATTATTAACTAATCAAATTGAAATTAAATTTTTAAAAATAATTTATACTCTAATTATATGAAACAAACCCTAATTAATCATTACAAAATTAAAATAAAGTATATACAATTAAAAGTGGGATAACAAATATGGTACATTGTATCTTAAGTGGTCAAAAATGAAATCAATTCTCGATGTATTCATGAGGGAACTGATGTAAGTAATTCTTTACAAAAGTTCGTTTTAAAAAATCTTGTGAGAATTGTAAATTCGAATCAGCTTGTGAAAATTCAAATCCAAGGCTGCATCAGATTTATGTGCCATTTTACATGCAGCTACAGTCATTACTCATTAGAGACAACATCAACTCCAACCACTCATTGCTTTATTTGTTGTGAACATATCTCACAACACACACACACACACAGAGTTATACGAAGTAGAATTGATTCGAGATCTTGTGTTACCACTGGTGTTACGAGATACTTCAAATCCTAAAATGGGATATCTGGATGTTGTCAGCATCAAGCTTCCCAAAATTCCCTCGATTTCGCGTGGCACGAAACTCTCCCCAGTTATAGCCCTTGAACTTGGCAGGGTTATCCTCACTGATCATCTCAATCAGAGGCTCAACCAGTGTGTAATGTGCAGGATAAAAGAAATAGGGGATCGAAAACCTCTCCTTCTCTTCATTCACTATCACTCTGTGCTCCACACTTTCATACTCGTCGTTGCTCCAAACCTATATATATAGACACGCTTCACAAACAAGATCCAACCTCACAAATGCAATCACAAGTCTTACCTGGAGTATATCACCCACGTTGATGATATAAGCACGCGGTGTGGGGTTCACAAGGATCCATTCTCCATCGGTTTTCCTCTTCACCTCGAGCCCAGGAACGTCGTCCTGAGCTAGGATGGTGAGGACCCCGGTGTCCTTGTGTCGACCTAGACCAAGAGCCAGGTGAGGAGCAGGGCAGGCGGGGTAGTGGTTCAGCCTTACTCGACTAGTTTGGTCCTTGAAGAAGACGTTGAACCGATCTTTTGGCAGCCCTAAGCTCAACGCGACCAGCTCCAGCAGCTTCACAACTAGTTTCTCCATCTCTGCAGCGTGCTCCTCACAAGCTTCCCTAAAACATTGTTAATTTGCAAATGCACTTCAACATTATTAATCATCATCTCAAGACATTCACGCCAATCCAAATCTATTTGCTGCTTTTCCATGCAAACAATCTCTATCTCTGATCTCAGACTGTCTATATAAAGAAACTCATCAATGCATGTGCTCTACTTCACATCCAAGAAAAAATAATTTAAAAATTCAGGTGAATCTAAATTGTTCTACTTTCAATAGGTGTTCACAATATAGCATCTTTTGCCACTTTGTAAGATAATTTTTCATGCAAAAATCTACCTCTAAAATTCAAACTATCCATGGAGAAATCAACGCCTTACATTATATAAAACCAAAACACCGCAATAAAAAGGCGATCAACTCACAAAAATTTCGAGAGAGAGAAACACGAATCTCAATTTAGGAAAAAACTGAGGCCACTTATTGACTAATTTCCTGAGCTCCAGATCACCACGCTCGTTCCAAACCGGGAAAACGATCGGATTCTCGACGGCGAAATCGAAGACTTCCTTCCAATCCCTAACATTCTTCGTGTGCTCTCCGTCGTAGTATCCGAACGGATTCGCGGCGTCTCTGCTAACCTTCATCTTCTCCGATTTCGGCAGCGCGAAGAACTTCCTCGACGCAGATTCCACCTTTTCGCGGCATTCCGGCGGCACACCGTGATTGATCACCTGGAAAAAACCCCAGTCCCGGCACGCGCGGCCGATCTCCGCCGCCAGAGCCGACACGGAGTCGGGGTCCGCCGCGGAATTCAGCGGCGACAGATCAATCAGTGGGATGTTTTGCGCTTCGATACAGCGGGGTTTGGGCCGGTGCTCGATGGCTTGGATGAAAGCAGAGTCGAATTCCACCATGGATAATTTTCAAATGTTTGTAATAAATTCATTGCCGTGATCATTTTATTTGTTATTCCTGAAAATGCACTGCACCTGGACGTTATTACGGAATTTTTACGTGTTTTTTTCATTAATTTGTTTGTTTTTATTTTATTTTATATGTTCGCAAAATTAAACTAAAGCATAATATATAAAAAACAAATAAAATTGAAACTGGGTCATAAAATGAGATATAAAGTGTGGTGCACTGAATCTCATTCCTAGCTTTTAAACTTTCTTCTTATTTTTTAATTTTTTTGTCTTACTTGAGTTGCAGTTTTCAAACTTTTGATGTTGTTTCGTATCAAAGACTTGTGTTATTCAATAACTAACCATAATTTAATCCAATTTAAACGTATTCAAAATTTAAAAACTTAGTTGCAACATGACACAAAATTCAAAGAAAACATGAAAGTTTGTTATTTTTATTTGGATCCAAAAGCAACTAAAGAAATTCGTTACATAGTTTTTCATTTTGGAATGAAGCATGGTTTGACAAGCTCAGATAACAATACTGTGATAGAGAAGCATAATTCCCCATCTCATCTTCTGTTAAAAACGAACATTTTATTAAATTCAATAGGAAGCCAAGAGAAGTATAAGCTACAATATCACCTCATATCCAAAGCTTTCTTCCATCGAAGTATACAGCAATGAGACAAGCAACTAAACTACGGTCAGCAAATCCCGGAAAAATTGTTACACGAAACCGGTTTCTGGGGACGAAAACTTTCCCCATTCCAAGCTTGTACATGAGGCTAGTCTGCACAACACATGTAGGAAAGTGTTCGTAGTCAAAACTAGACTCAAGCACCAGAGTAAGAGAATGAGGTACAAAATATATTATGCTTTGAACATTCACAAAAAAGTTTCTGATGCAGAGATATGCCTCAGCCTCGTTGAAGTTACCATACAAGAATTGTAAAGAGAGCAACCAAACAAATTAATATTTTTTGTGTTCTTATTTTGTTCAGAACAAAGGTTACATCAATGAGAGAGTTCTGATTTTCGGCATTTTAGTAGTAAAACGAAGCATTTGTACAGAGATTTCCCAGTAAAAAGGGACTTAACATCAAACAAGAGCAAAAGGGCTGTTTTAAGTTTGTCTAACAGCAGGTGATTCATATGTAAGCATTTCTCATCTCAGTTGAATCATAAGTACGAAACAAAGTTATGGCGTAGTGTGATGTTGAAATACCTGAGCTACAATGGAGTCGCCTTTGTAGATGGTGCAGGATCTCTTGAAAGGGTTGCCTTTCATCAGTAACTCAGTCTTTGAATCTTCATTGCTGTTGTTAACAAGTAACACTCCAAACTCAGCTCTTCTGGACACATCCACACGCTTCTCTACTGTGAAGATCACTTCCTTGTCTTCACCATTTCCCTTATATCCGCGCCATGATCCTTTCTACACGAAGAACATGCCGAATGAAACAACCAAAATGCTTCAGAGAGTGATAAGAAACACCTGAGCACAATATATCACAAATCATTTCAACTTTCCCCAATATGTTCAACAGATATGTATTCTCACATTTTCTCAATATTATCGCGATCATAAATGCAGATCCCAGAGCTACCAACCACACATTTTCAATCAAATTTAGTTATTTCTGGGGACATTGAACAATATACACAATTAGAAAGCATGAATGATACATGATCATACATATAAGCAAAAATTTGAGCAGTTTCACAAGCTAAAGCTTCCAATATGTGTTGATTCTCTTCAATTAAAATGCCTCTAATCCTCCGTAATCTCGATATTCAACGCAAGAAACTTGGATGTCCAAACATTTCCACCAACACAATCCCCAGATACATAATTAGAGGAAGGAAAAACACTCAAATTCTCACCTCCACAATCAACAGTTAATGTCATTCAATCTGCTTGAAATTGCACAAAATTTGGAGATCCAACAAATATTTACTGAATTAGAGTGCAAGCTTCACATAATTCAGCTAAAAATAATAATGATGAGAACTCAAACTCCATCACATCAATACATTCAATAATCCAGAAATCAATCAACCCCACCCCCAAAACAAACGCAGGGACAGTGAGAAAAATAAAAATACGACGATCAGTGAGAAGAAACTCACGTCAACTCGGGCAATTGAGAAAAGGATATTTCCAGAAGAATCGAGGAGCTGCTTCACGCAATCTTGATCGCGAGCAGCTGATTTGTACGACGATTTCTGCACTGTGTACACCGAATTTCCGGTTGAATCAGCGAATCTAACAAATCCTCGAACCCCGAGGCCCTTGTATTTCTTGGATACGAATAGATCAAATGGGATTTCGGAATCGGCCGAGAGCTTGAACTGTTCGAATGGGATCGACGAGTTCTCCCCCATTAAATCATGGGTGATAAATTGATGGAATGAACTTTTTCCAAGAGTTGTTTCTGTTTATTCTTCTTGTTTAACAGAAAAGTAAACGTATATGGTGGAGGAAAAATGTAGCAGAAGTCCAATGATCCAATCCGAGTGAGAACGAATACGGAATAATAGTAACTGATAAGAGATTCAAAGTTGCACTTCCTTTTTTTATCTTTTTTGGGTTTAACAAATCTGGACTATATTAAAAAGCCAGGATTCAAATTCAATTTTAAATTAATTTTAAAATTTAGTGATATTTTTACTTTTTAATTTATTTATTTATTCTTAAATTGTGAAATTCAACTAATTATAAAATATTAAATATGCATATCAAATTAAAAATCACGATAAAAACTTTAATTTGATTATGTAAATATATGATTTAAAATATAAAATTTATATTTATTTAAAAATTAAAATTTTAAAAATCTCTCTCTCTTCTCTTATCTTTTTTTTCTAATAAATCTATTTTTTAATTCTTTTTTAACTTATTTTTTTTGCCTTTTCATAATATGAATTTTTATTATTGTGAATTCTACTTTATTTTTTATTTATTAAGCTCAAATATATTCAGTTAAAATTAATTTTTTATTATACATATAAATATGATAATTTGGTTGGTATTATTTTTATATAAATACAAAAATAGTTAAATATAAAATATAAAAATATTTTATGTGCATTGCATGGGGTGCAAATGCAAGTAATTTTATAAACTTCATGTCAATAAGCGGCCAATAAATTTACAGGTGAAGATTTGTCAAAAACAGAATTGCGTTCATTTTTCGAATTCAAAAAATCACAACTCATGGAATTACCAGTGTAAGAATTTTTTAAAAAAATTTCTTCAGCATGATGCCATATGAACAGTGACGGAGGGAGGGGGTCCAGTGGGGGCACTGGGCCCCACTGGAAATTTCAAAATAATTACTAGTATAGTATATATATATATAGTAATATTTATATTTTTAGTTAAATATACGTACTTTTAATTCTAAAAACAATCATAAATTCACAATATTTTTTAATTTAGGTTGATGTTATTTTATATTGTTTGTTATTATTTTTTATTGATAGAGTAAATTTGAATTTTGAATTATCTATAATGAACGATCATAAAGAAAATAGTAAATTTTGAATTTTAAATGTAACTTTTTTTATAATCACCTTGCAATTTACTTTCCATGTTTATTTTACTTTTTAAATTATGTTATGGATTGTTTGTTTTAGTTTCTTTATTAATAATATTTTTTAATCATAACTTGATTTTATTATGTATTATTAGATATTATAGTTTTCCTTAATAAAATTCCCATTTAATATTAGATATTATAGTTAATATATTTAAGTAATTAATCCTAGTTCATATCAGTTATTAGCTCAAACCATATGCTAGTGAATTAGCTAATTTTCATTTCTTTTTTGTATATATGTTATTCGTATTTACATTATTAATGAGGATTTAGTATTTCTTTAGTTATGTGAAGTAGTGCGTTGGTGAATGAATCCAATTATTACTTTTATTTTCAGATATCAAGTTATTAATTATTATTAATAATCTAAATTTTGTTATGTAAGTTTTTAGGACATATTTTGATTAATTTTAGTACCTCAAATTGAAAGAGATTTTTTTGATTCCACATCGAAAGAGATTTATTTAAATACTCCCTCCGTCCCACGAGTCTTGACACGTTTTCCTTTTTGGCAATAATTATTACATTCTCTCTCCTACTTTATCACCTTTATTATATTCTCTCTCCTACTTTATCACTTTTATTACCTTCTCTCTTCTACTTTATCAATTTTATACTTTATTAATTATATATTTAAAACACTAATCTACAACTCCTTAATTCCCGTGCCGAACTCAAACGTGTCAAGACTCGCGGGACGGAGGGAGTATTACAATGAAGTTTTTATATTATAATTTTAGAATACTAAATGTAAAAAAAATACTATATGTTACTATAATATACTTAGCAATGCCTAGCTATTAATTTTAAATGATGCATTGTACACAAAATAAATTGATAAAAAAAATATTTTTAATTTATATATATATATATATATATATATTATTTTAAAATTATTATAAATTGGGCCCCCCTGAAACAAAATCCTGGCTACGTCACTGCATATGAATATCCCTTCTCTCCCTCTGCCGCCGAAATGAATCTGTACAAATTAGTGCTCAGACAAGAAGCCAGCTGCAGTGAATCTGTACATGAGGTTTGAAGTGAATAGTAATGCTTTTCCATCAACCACCATTCATCCCTTGAGAAACGAAAACAATACTAGTAGTATATCCTAAGCATTTCACCTGGTCTAAACACTTGCATCAACACAATAAATTACTCATGCAGGCATATTGATATTGACGATGTCATTTAAAATACGCACCACTAGTTTGCAAACCCATTAACAAGTCTTTAAACATGTCAGAGCACCGGTTTCTAGACAAGCTAACAGTGGACGTACGAGGGTGATTCACACTACGTAGTGTCTAATATGATTCCAAAACACGGCTCAAACTTGCTTCCTCACCATCATCAATATGATTCTTCATCTCCCCCCAAGTCTTCAAAGTCTTCACCACCATAGTCTGACCAGTCATACGGCTCCGAACCCATGTGAGACAGACCATATGATACTTGGCTTCTGTTTTCGAGATCTTCAGATTGGCTTCCAGAAGTTGTGCTCTCACCCTCTGATTTGTCATCAGATGACCTGCTTGTGGCTTCATCGTCGTCATCCTCCTCCTCCTCAGATGTCTCTTCCTCCGGATAATCATTCAGGGGATTGTTTTCACCTGAGATTCCAAAATATGTCATTCAGGTTACTATGCCTCCCACACACATGCACATACAAGAGAGAGAGAGAGAGGATACCATTAGAATCATCGCTTTCATATTCTGGATCATCCGGGCCATCATAGAAGTCTTCATCATCATCAACTTGAATCCTGATCCAGATTATTAAGTAAGACAAAAGAAATCTTTTGTAGCAAAATCACAATCAAACACTGGAAATGAAAACCTTACATCGGAATTTGGCTAGTATAATCAGCATCCATCCCATTTACATCCTCCTCAACAGTATAGACGTCATACACATAACCATCTGACGATGCCGCATTAGAAGTAGCATATTATTAACAATAAAAAACCTTATATCGCACGAGCAACTACAGGACAGATATTGATATTTAAGTAAATAATACTATATATATATATAGGAAACATCCCTGGATGTGCAAACACCACATACACTAGGAAAAGAACAAACCATAGAGCCAGACCTTGTTTGGACATAACATCATGAATATCGTGTTCAATCTCCTCAGCAGCAGTTGGCAAAACTTCTCTCAGGAGAGGCAAGAATTCAGCCATTATCTTGTAATCATCCATATCTGCTTCCCTGGGTTGAAGATTTGGATATCAGAACGAACACATCATAGCTTGTGTAATGATGCAATATCATCACTTGTGAAAGTGCCCTACTTCTGATTTTTCACCTCAACGATGTGCTCCTCAACATCAACCCTAACAACATCATAGAGTCGGCACATATCATATATAGTTTCATCCTCCGGATCGTCTTTCTTCACCTTTCTGCTTCTCCATATTTGCTCAAAACGAGCATTTCTTGATGTAACCTTAAGGGTTGAACATAAAAGGTTAATGGGTTACAAAAGCATAACCTTAACCTCCAAAATGTGAAATGACTCAATGAGACCTGAAGTAACATCAAGCCACAGTTCTTGCTAATCTATCAAAATGTGAGAAAGGGGCTGTGTGGGTAATGCTCAAGGCCAAATTAGATACAAAGGCAAAAAAATACCAGACATCTATGTTCAATATGCAACATCCATGTTCAATATAACAAACATGAAAACCAAAACAACTCCATAATCACAAAAATATAAAATGAATAATTAAACTCACAAAGTAGGCCAATATGCAACAGTGACTCCATGTTCACATATTTTACAGAGTTTAAAATTGCATGGACCTTGCAAGTACATGCACAGGGACAGTCACCAGTTATTACTTATAGAGGTATTGGCCTCATGAGTCATGATTAATGAAATAATGACAGTTACAAAAGCATGTAATGCAAAACCTTGTATGCACTATACCTCTTGTCTCTGTCTTGCTTTGTCCAATAGCTGACCTTGTTTCTGAAACATCAACATTATAATCAACTATTAGCAATACTTTGTATTAGCCAATAGAGATACTGAAAGCAAGTCTCAGTACAAGCAACCATAATCGCAATACCAAATATCAAATTTTATCAATGTCTCAAAAGTACAATACAACAATGAAACTCATCATATGTAATCGTGAAATAAACAATGGCAAGAGCGGGGATATACCCTGGAACAACTAAGTAACTTAAACTATGAGAAGGATTGTGTGACAGAAGTACTACTGCAAGGGCTTGTTTAGGCATGCAAGACATATTTATTGGACTTAGGAGGAGGGAGGGAGAACTCACATCAACAGTCTTCAAAGTTCGCTTTCGTTCTTCAATTTTCTCTTCTGATTTCAACTCGTCAGATGAATTAGGCTGCATAGCATATACAAATTATCGAACCACCAATAGCTCTCGCCAGTCAGGAATTAAAATGACAACATATAAGACAGCTGTAATTTCTATAGTTACTAACTGACACCACCCAGAAGATGATCATTATTTACACGGAACCGAATAACTGACCACGAAAGATCGCAGGATGTCAAATGTATCCTTGGAGCTAGTAACTGTCTCCACATGTCGTACCAGGATTTTCTGTGTCTTCAATGCCTCCACTAAAAGATATTAGAGGCATTTTTAGCAATTGTCATTAATAAATACATAAACAGGAATCAAATTAAAATAGCATCTTTAAATCTACAAAAGAAATAACATCACAACATGTTTAGCTTAAACCACTGAGACCAATTGAACAAACTATTTCAGCATATAATACATTACGGGTTTCTAAAAGCATGGGAATCTCATATGCTTGCTTCTCGCATTAGTATAAGGTTCATTGTTGCATAGATGTCAAAGCCTTCACCGACACTACAGAGTAAACACTATTTCAATAAGTACAATTTTCCTACAATGTTTTTCTCTAAACCACTTCACCGAGGGGTCATACCGTTTACCTCCATCCCATTCATGTGTTCCTGCAAATTGATTGTTCAAAATCTATTCCAAATCACCTCAATTCTTTGATATGAAAGTTTCCTTTAAACTTTATGTTCATAGCTAACAAATATCTAGCATTACACTCAATAAGCACGTAAAACTCAAGAATCAAAATAACTAATTCGATCAAATAGCAACAAAGTTTCAACACCTAAATAAAAGGTCAAAAGTAACTAGAAAAGGAAAAACACTAAACCAGCACGAAATACAAGATTTAACACACCTTGACTCGAAGAAGCATCAGCTATTGATAGCTTCCCGAAATCGATCAACGGCCGCTTAAATGGCCTCTCATGGATTTCCAGCCCTAATTGAGGAATAAAACGCTCAAAATTCAAGTTAAAAAATAAGCTTAGAGAACACAAAGAAACAAAAATTTCGCAACACAACCACTCACAAAAAGCATCCAGCGCAGACTGAGAAACTTTTCGCTTAACCCTAACAATCACCGGCCTGTCGGCAGTGGGCGGAGCGGAAGAACTCTCCGCCATTAGTGACGCAATTTCGTGAGTTAGGGTTTAGGGTTCCCCGAGTTTAATCTCCCAGTGTGTTGTTTGGTTCAATGGTGAAAATCGCTGGAGGCCGAGGCGGACGCTGAACCGCACCAATACGTGCGCCTCCGTAAGATCTTTCTGTCGAGGCGATGCGAGAATGTAGTGCCAGGCGGCGCTGAGCGATTGCCAGAATGGGTTTTAATTTTTTTTTCGAGGGAATTCTAATTAAATACTGCACTTTCTATCTTTTGACACTATTACTAAATTACATCACAAATCTTTTGCTCCCTCTAATTCCAAAATATGTGTATTTTTTTATTTTTCATTTCCATTGAATCACAATTTTTTTATTTTTTTTTAGAAAACAAAATATTTTTCTTAATTTTATAGAATAAAATATGCACAGAGATCTCTTAATTTGATCGCATTTTTTCTATACCTTTTGCATTATAAAGATAAAAATAAGAGATCTATGTGCATATTTTATTTGAATGTCACAAAATATGGCTCTTTTATGTCTAATAATCCGAATTCAATGCATACAACCATAAACAAAAAAGTTTGTCCCATTCTGCACGAAATAAGTCATTTAAAAACTTCTCAGTTATGTCGCCAATTAAGTTCGCACCAAATATAGTACTCCCTTCTATATCAAAATCGTTTCCACTTTTATCATTTTTATTTATATTTATATTAATGAAATTCACAAATTTCATTCACAATAATAATGAGATCCAAACTCCATTCACAATAATGTTCGTTATTATCCACTATTTTTATTGAAATTGTTGTCGTCCACAAAGTGAAAACGATATCGTAGACGGAAGAAGAGTAGTATATAATATTTGTCAATTCACAAATTTGTGCAATAGTCATTTCTGTAATAATCTTATATTAATAATCAAATTTACGTCGTTCCGAAAAACAATTATACTCCCCCGTTTCATTTATCTTGACACTTTTACTTTGAACACGACAATTAAGAATAATGAGTTAAGAGTGTGAATTGAGTGATGACCATTTATTTAATACTATGTGTAAAGAAGATAGGGATCACATACTATTCAATTTGTAGCTCAAGTTAAAATTTCGATTAATTATATTGAAACTAATGTGTCTCACCAGAAACAGACATGAAATTGTAAAAAAATAAAATAAAATTACACAAATATCTTAAATTAAAGTGGAAGGGATCTTAAATCATATTAATTCCTGCCACTTTCAGTAAGTTCAATAACTCAGAGATGAATTATTAAAGGGTAATTGCCCCTAAATACATTACATTTCCTTATTTTTTTGAATTGTACATTACCTTAAAATCCGCCTCATAATACATAACTTTTCTTTTTCTTCCGGATTTGCACATGGTCAGCCAACCACCAACCGGTAAAATGACGTGGATGCCGGAAACGCCACATATACACACCGGAAAAAAAAAAAACTAATTGATGTGGCAGCCATGTAGGAAATTATAATTTTTTTTGCTATTAAATTCGAATTTCCAGAATATAGAATTAAGGCATTAATTTCTCAAATCCTCAATTTTCCCCTAATCCCTAGTTTTACAATTTCCCCATTCGCAACAAATTGTCGAACAAACAGATCTTTATCGGCTTGCGCCGAACCCGATGGTTGGCCTCCTGACATCGCTGATCGCAACCTTCCATCACTAGATTCCACGAAAACAACAATTTCCCATCAGCCCTGCAGTTCAATCATAATCAACAACACGACAACGATAAATGCATTTAAACTAGCAAAAAAATGATTATATCAACTAAGTTTTCAGCACAGTAGGCTCTGAATAAAGAAAGCAACCCATGCCAAATGCACAATGAATAATTCAAATTGCCGGCTTGTTCGCTTTAATTGAGTTCGTGGAATCTATCACAATTAGCAGCTGATGTTAGGGGAAAGATCGCAATCTAGGTTAAATCAACGGCGACACGTTCGTCTCCTTGCCTGGTTCATCCCGTGAGCCAGAGCCTTGGTCGCCGGTTCGTCGCGTGCGCCGGAGCCTTCGCTGCCGGTTCGTGTTGGTGTAATCGCTAGAGTAAGTGTAATCGCCGGAGCTGGAGCCTCTCTTGGTGTTGGTGTAATTGCTGGAGCTAGGGCAATGTGGAGCAGATCGCTAGACGCTAGGGCAATTGTGGAGCAGATCGAAATTCAAGTCTGAACGCTAGGGCAATTGTAAAATGGAGGAAATTGTAAAATTATGGAATTTAGGGGAAAATTGGAGATTTGGAAAATTAATACCTTAATTCTATATTCTGGAAATTCGAATTTAATAGCAAAAAAAATTATAATTTCCTACATGGCTGCCACATCAATTAATTTTTTTTTCGGCGTGTATATGTGGCGTTTCCGACATCCACATCATTTTTTCGGTTGGTGGTTGGTCGCCGGTTCGTCGCGTGCGCCAGAGCCTTCGCTGCCGGTTCGTGTTGGTGTAATCGCTAGAGCAAGTGTAATCGCCGGAGCTGGAGCTTCTCTTGGTGTTGGTGTAATCGCTGGAGCTAGGGCAATGTGGAGCAGATCGCTGGACGCTAGGGCAATTGTGGAGCAGATCGAAATTCAAGTCTGAACACTAGGGCAATTGTAAAATGGAGGAAATTGTAAAATTATGGAATTTAGGGGAAAATTGGAGATTTGAGAAATTAATACCTTAATTCTATATTCTGGAAATTCGAATTTAATAGCAAAAAAAATATAATTTCCTACATGGCTGCCACATCAATTAATTTTTTTTCGGCGTGTATATGTGGCGTTTCCGACATCCACGTCATTTTTTCGGTTGGTGGTTGGTTGACCATGTGCAATTCCAAAAGAAAAAGAAAGGTTATGTATTATGAGGCGAATTTTAAAGGTGTTGTGCAATTTCAAAAAATGGGGAAATGTAATGTATTTAGGGGCAATTACCCCGATTATTAACTTCATATCTTGAAGGTTTTCATTTTATTCACTATATATCACGTTTTATTTTGTCAATTTACATGCATGTTATTACTATTCGAATTCAATGTTACATATGATTCTTGTATAGATGAAAATTTGAATACGTGAAATTAGAAAATATATATAGAGTGGGTGGTTTTTGTAGTATTTCCACAGCGGGGAGTATATATATGTCGTCTGGGAAGTTTACGTAAGGGCCAAGTTTTAAAACATTTTTTAAGATTAAAAAAATATTAATATCACTAAAATATAAGTATGAATTTGAATGTTATAATTGTGTAAAGAATCTTGGCTACACATGTTTTGCTGTTTGTTTTTTCAATTTATGGTTTGAATTTGGGTTCATAATTACAAGAACCAAACAATGAAGAAGATATAATAAAGTTGAGAGTCTTGAGACAGGTCGGTCATAATTACAAAAAAACAAAAGAAACCTCTCCCTCCTAACTAACTACGTCTTCACTCGGTTAATTTTGTTTTCTTCATTCTTCCCAAATCAACTGCTCACTCTCATTTTTTCTAAATGACATGACACATGTACACACGGTATGTAATAAAAATCTCTATTTACTTACAAACTCCAAATTTTTTGCACTTATCTTATAAAGTAATTGTACTTGACCAGTTGACCTATTATAAAATATCTGCACTTTCGTGGTCATAGGTTCGAATCCTAAAAGAGACACAATTATAAGATACTTTATTACCACAAAAGTGAAGCTACTTTATACATTAAGTGCAAAATTTATAATTTTTACGTTAAATGAGTTTGTACCGAAACTCAACCTTATAATATACACACATACATATATACACCAAGACTCAATGTATATCGTCCATTTCAAACGAAACGAAAGTAATGCATTTCGGCAAAGCAAAGGTATGTTGGAATTTTTTTTTTTAATGATAATTTTTGTGATCTTTGGATTGTTAATGTTCATAAATTCACAATTACATAGTTCTTAAATTTGTAACTAATCACAACTCGAATGTAGGTTGCCAGTGAATTATTAACATAAAAACTCTCATTCACAACCAAAAGTATTATGAGATGTGAATTATTATGAGATGTGAATTATAACATAAAAATTCACAACCAAAAATATTTCGAAAGAATTGCCTAAAAAAGGCCCAAAACTCTCATTTGCAATCAAAAGTATTCCAAATTGTGAATTTAAAAATTTATTTGAATTATTAATTACTATTTATTTGTATTATTGTGTGTCCCATTTATTTAAAATTATTTGTTTAAAATTTATTATAATCTTATTTTTTAGTATAATTAATTAAAGTTCACTCAGCTCGTTCAATTAAGATTTAATTATACTTATTTTTATATTTATTTGAATTATTAATTAACTTCTAAGGTTAATTGATACAAAAGTTGGGTATATATTTTTTAAAATTTTAATGTTTAGTAGTAATAATTATTAATTAACATTGATTATATAAATATTTTTTAAACAAATAATTATAAAACAGCGAAGCTAAAAATGAGACGTGAGTATTTAATTTTGAATCTCCAAGTTGAAGAAAAAATCCTTGACCAGTTTGACTCCTACAAGAAACAGCACAACAAATCACAAAATAATATTCTCAAGCACAACAAAACATGCAATCACAAAGTAATTGTTTCTTTTACTTCTCTCCATTCATATATAACTATCAAAATTAATTAACCAAATCCATATGATTTTTACAAACCAAAAAAACTAAAAATAAAATCCCATTTCATATCAAACTCTTTTATTACAAGCTCGACAATTTTCTCAGCAAATATTCTGCAGCTGGAAGCTCTTCATAAATGCCTCTCCACTGGCTCGGCCTCGTCGCCGCCGTGTGGCTCCAATCCATCAACGGCACAAACTCAAACTTTCCGGCTTACTCCTCGGAGCTCAAGCGGATCCTCTCCATCTCGCAGCTCCAGCTCAACAACCTCGCCTTCGCCTCCGACGCCGGCAAGCTCCTCGGCTGGGTTTCCGGCGTCGCTGCCGCCCGCCTCCCGCTCTGGCTCGTCCTCCTCATCGGCTCCGCCCTCGGTGCTGCCGGATACGGAGTGCAATTCCTCTTCCTCACCGGCCGAATCCACTCTCTCTCCTACTGGCAAGTTTTCTCTCTCACCGTCGTCGCCGGTAACAGCATCTGCTGGATCAACACCGTCTCCTACATCCTCGCGATCCGAAACTTCCCGCTCGATCGGCAGATCGCCGTCGGAATCTCGACGAGCTACGTCGGATTGAGCGCGAAGATCTACACGACGGTGGTCGAGGTCGCCGCCGCCTCTCCATCAGCGCCGCTCGAGAGAGCTAAGGCGTTTCTCCTACTGAACGCCGCTCTGCCGCTCCTCGTCTGCGTGGCGGCGGCGCCGCTGACGGGGTACGCCGACGTCGGAAAATCGAGGAGGCTGGTGGCGGGGTTCGTCACGCTGTTCGTGATTACGGCGGTGACCGGCGGCTTCGCGGTGATCACTAGCCTGATTCCTAGGGTTCTGTCGCCGCCGGCGATCCTCATCGGACTAGTCGTGTTTCTGGTGCTGCCGCTGGTGACGCCGGCGGCGGAGGAGATCGGGGAGGCTGTGCAGCAGAAGTGTTTGATTGTGGTGCACGACGAGGAGAGCCTGAAGCGCGGCGGATTGGCGGGGAAGGATGGAGAAGGTTCGAGAAATGATGGTATTGGTGAGGAGATCCCGCCATTGTTGATGCTGAGAAGAGCTGAATTTTGGTTGTATTTTTTGGTGTATTTGTTTGGTGCAACTCTGGGATTGGTTTACTTGAATAATCTGGGGCAGATTGCTGAATCCAGGGGCAGTTTCGGGATTTCGTCGTTGGTTTCCTTAGCTTCTGCATTTAGCTTCTTCGGTCGGTTGCTGCCATCGCTCCTCGACTATTTCTTCTCCAAGTAACTCTCTCTCTCTCTCTCTCACACACACATAGTTCCATGCAAAGTGTTGGTCTGATTTCAATGGTAAGTTTTACTGGGAAAGTGAAAACAAATTAATCAATAATGAATAATCTTAATAAGGTCTGAAAATATTACCATAGTATTTTACACGGCGTGCCCCTCAAAAAGAATTTTACGCGGCGTGTATTAATTAATCATAAATACCAAAGTATTAAGCTTTCAACTTTCAAGTCGATCGAAAAAAAAAAAAAATCAAAATTCAACTTTTTTCTTATACATATTTTTAAATTTAAATTTATAATTTATTTTTATTATAATTTATTTATTTTTTTAGTTATTATTGATTCATTGTTTAAATATTTGTTAATAAATTAAATTATTTTCTTTTTATAAGATGTATATTATCTTTATATTGTGTTATAAAGTTCTTAGCAAATCTTGAGGGTTGGTTATAAAATATTTTTAGTCTTGTATAATAGAACTCCTTCGATCTCTTTTTCTATGTAGAATTTTAACAATATAAAAAGTACAGAGAAATATGACGTAGTGATCGAGATTTTTTTAAAAATATTTTGACATAATTAAATGGTATTATGTACTCCTATGTATTAATTTTTCGTTCTAATTTTTAAAAAAATTACTTATGATTCTTTAACTGGATATAATTTCTGGGTGGTTTGCCACTATTTGTGTATAAGTGCGTATGAAATCCTATATCATACAATTCCCTGTGGCACACTTAAATTTGCGTCCCATAATGCGATCCATGAATTTAATGCAATCGTGATAGGTAGAATGATGCTGGTTGACGATTTTAAGGAGCCTACTTATTTGGTTAATTTTCCCAAGTGATGTGCCGCCTAACTTCTATAAGTAGGAAACTTCTTTCATTTATTTAATTCGTATTTTAACCTCGTGTGCTCAATAATGTGTATTTAAATTGCATGAATGACAATATCAATGCGTAACGTCCATTAAATTTAAATAATTATAAGTATACTAAATTGAAACAACAAATAAAGAGAATGTTAATGAAATGTAAGAATATTCTTGCCGATTAGGGCAACATAGGGCAGCTGAGTTCGTATCTCGAAGTTGATGGCCTGCACTGGGCTACTAGCAAGATACTTTTTTATGAAATTTTGAGATACTCGTACTTTGTTTTCAAGTAATGAAAAATTTGTTCGGGAATAAATTTTCATAGTTTCCTATACAATAAATCTATGCAACCACATTGTGGTCACCCATAAACTAGTATAATAAGAAAAATCTTGATTTATTTCACATATAATGTGTACCAGATCAACATACACAATGTCAACATCGATTGCAATGGGGTTGATGACGGCCCCAATGAGCGGAGCGTTTTTTCTACTAGTGATAAGCAAACAAGACTTTGCATTGTATACCAGCTCTGCCATTGTAGGGATTTGCAGCGGTGCAGTTACTTCAATATCCATATCAGCAACTAGGGAGTTGTTTGGGACGATCAATTTTGGAGTTAATCACAATATTTTGGTGTCGAATATACCTATTGGCTCATTTTTATTTGGGGATTTCGCAGCATTGCTCTACAAGAATGGGAGAGTTGATGGAGAAGAGAATTGTGTAGGAAATAGATGCTACCAAACAACCCTTTTGATATGGGGTTGTTTGTGTGTTTTGGGGAGTTTGCTAGCTTTGGTGCTTCATGTAAAAACCAAGAAATTGCGAGGACATAAATAGGATAATCTATTCTTTCAAAGTATTTCGAGTTTTAGTCTCATATTTTACTTGGTAATAATTCAAAATAATAGTAAGAGTTAAAGTAATTACAAATATAGATGCATATATGCAATCATGGACAGGGGCTGATCTAGGGGGCTTGGGGGAGCTCCAGCACCCCCAATGATTTTTTTCAACCCTGTAGTTATTAGTTTAGCTCTTCAAAATTTTTGCCTCCGCCCCTTATCACGGTTTGTTGTTTGTTTTAAGATGAAGGATGTACGGTAAAATAGAATTTGCGATTAGTTATATATGTAAAATGGATTAGTATTATTTTGTCGAAGTAAAATGATTTTTCCAAAATTCTATTTACATCTAAAGGTCGGTATGAATTAGAGTCCGTTGACATATAAATCAACATTAAGGGGGGTGTATTCGTTGTGGATTTCCACAGACTTTAAAAAGTCCATAGAATTTAAATTCCATGGAATTCACATAGATTCCAGACGACTTTCAAAGAATTCGTGGTTGGATTTCACCCCGATTTTCACTGATTTTCGAAGAATTTAGGGGATAATTCTGGAATTGAAATCCATGATGCCAACGCCCGCTGAGTCCCAGCACCGCTGGAAACTCAGCGACCGCTGGGAATCCAGCGAGCGCTGGAAACCCAGCAAGCGCTGGGTTCCAGCGAGACTACCAGTTGTATCATTTATCTTAAATATTTCGACTCCATTCAAGATGGCATCATAGTATTGGGGCTTCAGTTGAATGTAAGGATGCAACGCAAGCCAAAGATCCTGCTTGGGAGGCCCATTAGGAACAAAGACAATATAGTCCTTGTGTACGGGGATTCCATTACCACTCGCCCAAGCAATCACATCTGCCTGCTGCTCTGCAGTCTGATTATTCAGGTAGATACTAAAAACTCTTTGATTTGTCTTGGACTCTTGGTTATGATATCTGTGACTTCGCAGAAGTGGAGCCTAACAAGATAAGAGAAGCCAGAATCGATATTGAAGAGCCAAGTTAGGTTGTACTGCTGGTTGATAGATGCATTTGGACCCATTGATCTCAGGGTACTGTATACATCAAGAGGGGCAATGTAGCTTGGGGTCCCCGGAGGGTAAGCAATCGTCGTGTTATCATCAGGGACCTCTGTAACCCCATTTGCTGCACCAAATATATAAACTGAATCATCACGCCACGATCTGAACAGACCTGTATCACCAGATGAGGAAATGTCATTTCCACCCACATTCAACCGATAAACATTCTCCAGCCCAGCGCACGTTCAAATCCAGCGTCGGCTGGACTCTCAACGGTGGCTGAGTTCCAGCGGTCGCTGGCTTCTTGGCCGCGGCCGCTGGAACTCAGCGCTCGCTCAAAACTCCATGGATTTCAATTCTCGTGGTTCTTGGCCGGATTTCGTCGTGTGTATTTTTTGGATGAAATCCATGAAAGTCATTCCGGATTTGAAGTCAATGGAATAACGAATACACCTAGATTTGTATGGATTTTAAAAAGTCTGAAACGAATACACCCAGATTTATATGGACTTTTAAAAATCTTGAACGAATACACCCAGATTTCTGCAGACTTTTAAAAGTCTGGAACGAATACACCCAGACTTTTAAAATCCATAGAAATCTATTAAACTCCGCAACGAATACACCCCCCTAAATATATTTCTATAATTGTTGAACCTTTTCAAATTCTACTTGAAGAACTTTTGAAATATATATGAAACTGAAAGTATGTAGGACCTTACAAAAATACTTTGCGTGTGATAGGCTAATTAATCCAAATTATTTCAAACTAGAACTTACTACCAATCAATTAGAATTGAGCACATTTTTGTAACTCAAATTCAAAATAAATAAATAAAAAACAAACAAACAAACTTGATGTCGTCGTGATTATCAATCTTTCTTGAGTAGGAACCACCGTCTCTGGTTTATGATTAAAATGATGTGGCAAAATTTAGGCCAAGATTTGGCAAATTTTGTCACGATTACACAGAAAATTATCAAGATTAAAGTATTTCAAAACAATCATTGCATAATTGCCCGTTGCAACACGACACATCAAGAGGGATTTACCTAAAAATCGACTATCTAAAATTGACGCATTGCTTATCTAATTTATGCGCGTACTTCGATTAAATATTACTTTAAATTTCAAACTATATTTGCATTTTTAAAAAATGCTTCAAACTATTACAAATATTTATTTAATTCATTAATTTTGTAAAAAAAAATGTTGCATGTCCATTTTCCAACCTCGTGGCCCGCCGAATGTCATGTTATATATAACATGCCATTAGACGAGCTACGAGGGTATAACTTTTTTTGTTATTAAACTAACATAGCACAAAACAAACAATATTGCTTATGCCCCACTAATCAAAAATCCGCTCTGGAATTAAAAGAAAACTTGAAATAATAACATTTTGAACGAAAATTAAACAAAATACTCTAAAAGTAAACTCAATACTAAAGTTTCTCCAATCCTATCCTTTTTTAATGGGATATGAATCAAACAAGTTAACTCAAATTATAAAACCTATATCAAAATCTTCGAAATATCCCAAAGTTCCAATCTGTATTCGATAAACAATAGATTTCCAACATATACTACTTTTCATCTATCTATACTATTTTTCATCAACTATCACTTGATACTATGAAGAAATGGAACCGAGCGAAGAGGTTCACCATAATCATCACATCTGAGAATCCAAGAGGATGCTACTAAACTGAATTAATTAATTAATTCACCTACTAATCCACTAGAACTTGCCAAATTTGTTAGCATTGTAGTTAAGTGTCTTGGACTAGATAGATGAAAACGAATCCAAGAAACATTTGGAACATACCTCAAGACGCCATCTTCTTTCGACTCTGAAACTTGTCACGCCACGACTTCCAAGCGATCCTCACGTCGTCTAGCTGGGATTCGGGGATACCGGTGTTTGCATCTAAAGTCGGCACCCATTCTTTCCAAGGGGAGTTTGAAGAGTCTAAAAACATACACATCTGAGGCAACATCACTGATCGATAGAAATCATCCACTGATTTGAGGATCTCCTCTGATTCCACCAACGCCATCATCTCCGGCCTCTTTTGATTCCCCGGTCTGTTTCGGATAGCAAAACTATTGCTCCTTAGAAACAGACCTTCAGATGGAGCAAGAGGCAAGACGATCCTCGAGAACTTGGATAACGATAAATGCAGAATGTCTCTTGGTAATAACTCACGTTTCACAGCTATAGCAGTTCCTACCATTTTGCGTATCTGATTGTGTGAGCACGATGGTTATATAACGAAATGAACATCAACCGAAATCATCAAATGAAAAAACGAAAGATCTTACCTGATGAAGCATGAATGACTCTCCACAGATGGAGATTTCAACGAACTTAGCACCGGACATCTCATCCAATTTGCCACAGCAACACTGAAAAATCTTTCTGAAATGTGATGCTCCAATCCTGTCGTTCTCATCAGGTTCGTCTAACCACCGAGCAAGTACAGGTACAGCAAGATTTTTCTGTTCCTTCAAGCTGTCCTCGTCTCCATCTGTGTTCCTTTCTGAGACGGAGAGGGGAGAGTCGTGCTCCATTTCCTCAGAAATGGAGGATTCATCGGCTCCGTTGTTATCTTCTTCATCACTTCCCTCCGAGTCAGAGCCAGATGATAACTTTGCCATCTTTGATGGAGAAGTCTTTACAGAGACTCTACGAGGAGAACGAGTTCTGTATTTAGATCGAACCGTATAATTGTGAAACGGGTGGTCTCCCTGTAACAATAAAAAGAGTGGCACAAAAATGAACTTTCCTTTCATTCTCATCATATTACGAGTAGATAGAATGGCATTTCTTTAATCAATTATGACGAGTTGCAGTCGTACAAAATTACAATCTCGCGACTGCCTCAAAGCATAAGATGGTGATTCTGAATATCCGAATAACCCCATCAGCAGAAGAACAAACACTTAAAAGGATTTGAAAGATCTCGTATGCATTAGATATACCTCAAAAGCGTTCAGTATACCATTAAAATCTGATAAATGATGATCAATTTCACCAGCTGTAGAATTATCTTTTACTCCAATAACATCAGCTGGAAGAAGATACGAATACTTGCGGATGTTGCATTCCCTTCGGGCATCAAAACTCCTGAAAATAAGGTCAGGTAACATTTAATTATTTAAAGACTGGAAAAAGGAATTGGCCAGAAATGTAGAAACAGTCCATTTTTAATGCACGATGAGGGATCTAACTGGAGGTGAGGAAACGCAGAACATATTTGTATAGAATCCCCAAGAAATGCAGCAAACTACAAAAATATTTTCTAATAGAGTTTCAGCTACTGGCTTCTACCAAGCTACTGCAACAGAATAAGGAATCACTAAATTATTGTTACACCGTCTTTAAACAATCACTGAATCTGACTAGACATTCAAAATTATGGAAAAAGAGAAACATAATAAAATAACTAAATCAAGAATGTAAAGAAAGTCATTATGCTCCGCAACATATAGTAAGTGACAACATAAAAATCTCCAAGAGCAGTAATGAAGGTGGAATTGGCACAAACATTATTCTACTATTCTTCTCTCTTTCAGCGTAGAGATAGAGAGACACGAAAAAAAATACACTATCCTCATAAACAACTCCGTACCTTTGTGAAGGTAAGATGCTGAAAACTCTTATGTTTTCAGGAAGATGAGAATTAACGTATCTGGCAAGAACAATGCCATTCGGATCATTGTTCCAAGCAAATTCTGGAATCTCCATTTTAAAAGCGATCATGGTTGCCAGCGAATGAACCTGAATGCACGAAGGTTACAGAATCTGGTGAGGCAAGTGTACAAATGAACGTGCGAAAACCTAGCTTAGATAGTATAACCTACAATAGTGACTTAAGCTTACCCCTTTATCAGTCCGGCTACTTCTCGCCCAGCGAATTTTGGTAAAATCCCCAAAGTTGCTATCTCTAATTCCACCAACTTTAAAAATAGCCTTTTCTAGTTCACCTTCAATGGCTGCATAACAAGATCACAGAGCTTTAGTGAAACCTTTTTTTACATTCTACCTCGAGTCGTGTCAAATTCAAATACATTCAATAGTTTTAGTCGTTGTTGGAGAACCAGAGAATTTATAGAATAAGAATCTCTTTGTGCCAACAAAATATAATCAAATTTGTCACTCCATTTTCAAACAAAATTCAACGAGTCCCCTTTTTGTGTCAATATAGTTACATACATGACTTTCAAAATCATGACATCTACTGAACACCTCCAGCAAACAAATCATAATACACGAAAAATATGTTCGATATTGAGTGCAACAAGCAACCGAAGATAATGGCTTTCTGGCAGAAGGGGCAAAGTTAGACAAAATTGATGATGATCAGTGTTTTATCAGCATCAAACAACCGGATATAAACCATGTAATAAAGCAAAATCTTATCAGCAAATACATCAGCATTTTCTCCCAATGCCAGAGGAAGAAACAAACTTCTATTGCACTTTAAACAAGATAAAACATTAGCATATTCCTAACTATCAAAATCTTCTTCCAAAATCATGACACAGAAATCAACATTACATCATTGAATTCTTCAATTATGATGTCTCAACCCTAATAACATAATTAACAGAAAAGAAAAGGAAACAACAAAAGACTAAAGAAATCAGATTAAGAAACGAAGAAAGAGAAGTATCTCACTGGCTACGTCAGGTTCATTTCTCTGAATTTGCAATCCTGCCACGACATTAGAGAAAAACCCAGAAAACCCAAAAATCAGAAACAGAGAGAGCTCAACAAAAACAAAATGAATAAAGAAGCTAGAATGACTGAAAACACAGACACAGAAACACAAACAAAGGATTATCAAAAAGAGACCTCTGTAATCGGATCCCACGTAGCCAACGCGCATTACCACTTTCTTTTTGCGAATAGATTCCCATTTTGGGGCAGTCTCCGACGACCCAACTTCTGCGTCGGCGGCGGCGGAGCTGAAAGATGTAACTCTGAGGGGCTTGAAATCGTATGAGTTTCGTGAGCAGCCTCTTGATAATAACGATGTAATCCAGAGTGGAGAAAAGGGGATTCGTAGTAAGGAAACCGCCATTGCTACTGAAACTGTGGAGATGAAACGAGTATGAGTTCGCAGACGCCATTGTTATTTACTTGAACTGATCGAGCTATCTTTTGCTAACCTTTGAGAAAACGTGAAAACCCTATAGCGATTTTGCTAATGTTACTTATTGGGCTGGAGTCCAATTAGAAGCGATTGTAATGGAAGTAAATTGGGTTTTGAGTCAGAAGCCCATGTTAGGTGATGTTTCTAACCCATACTATCGAGTTTATTTTAACTATGGTTAATTTGCTGTAAATCTAAATACTTATAGTCAAAATCTGAATTTTTTATACTTTATAAAATTGGTGTCAAAATACATAAAGTTTCATCATTTTTTAAAATTTCTTTCGAATTTAAAACAAAAATTTATAGTGCTTTCATGCTTGATAGTTTTATTTCAATAGCAGACAATGTGTATAATAATGATGATATATTATGACATAATTAGGGATATTGGAGTATTATTATACTAACGAAACAAACACAAAATCCAAATGGAAACTATACATGTTAGTTTAGTGAGTTTTTCATCAATTACACCCAGCCAGATTAAAATCGCAAAATTTATATATTTTGTAATTCTATGGTTTGGCGACTCTATTTACGGATGACGATAGTGTTTTTTTTTTTTTTTTTTTTTTTTTTGAAATGGGATGACGATAGTGTTAGTAATATTTCGATGATTTGATTGTGCTACATGAACTCACGTACAATTTTTAATGGGATAATTGTAGTTTGTGGCCTGAACTTTGGAGTCATTTGTAAAAATGGCCTGAACTTTTAAAAATATAAAAAAATGGCATGAACTTTGAAATCATTTGTATTAATGGCCTGAACTTTAAAAACTACAAAAAAACAACCTAAACTTTAAAATCATTTGTTAAAATGACACGAACTTTGAAAATATAAAAAATAGCCTAAACTTTCGTATAAATTGTATAAATAGCCCGAACTTATAATTTTTAACAAAAAAAAAAAACTAAATTACATGTACTAATATATTTTTGATTAATTAAATTACATGTATTAATATTAAGACAACACGAAAAAATTCAGATTATTCAGACGACGATGAGGAGGTTCTAGAAGCTAGAACAAGATTAAGGTTGAGAAGAGATAATCCAATTATTGTTTATTCAGACCATGGGAATGGAGATAACACATTTGAATTGGACATTCCACTCAACACGCAGAAAACTAAAGCTATAGTTTATGCAAAAGATTGTGATCACCGAGTGCTTCAATTTCAACTAGGGATGAGGTTCACAGATTATAAAGAATGCAAAGACGCAGTAGTATTGTGGGCTATTATTAATGGGTATAATATTAAATGGACTAGGTCTAGTAAAATAAGACTTGAAGCTGAATGCTTCGGGAATTGTCCATGGATGTTGTATGCTAGCAAATTGACTTCAGAGCCGACATTTGTGATTAAAAGCTACCACGAAAAACACACATGCATTAGAGCACTACGCAACAGGCAAGTCAAAAGTGATTGGGTTGCTAGTCAGTTGGTTGAACTTCTGAAAAGAAGTCCAAACTTGCAAGGTAAAGAAATACAGAAAGAATTGAAGATCAAGTTTGGAATTGATGTAACAATTGATATGTGTTACAAGGCAAAGGAGATCGCACTAGAAAAAATCAGAGGTTCATTTGTGGAGGATTATAAGAAGCTTAGGTCTTATGTACTTGAGCTTATGAAAATAGACAAAGAAGGAAAATTTGTGTTGAAGACATTGCTTAACAAGGAAGATCAGCCAGTGTTTCATAGATTTTTCATTGGATTCTCTGCCTTGAAAAAAGGTTTTTTTACTGGGTGTAGGCGTCTCATTTGCTTTGATGCTTGTTTTTTGAAGACCGTCCTCAGAGGCGTTTTGTTAGCTGCTGTTGGGAAGGATTGCAACTACAAGATGTATCCTATAGCATGGGCTGTAGTTGAGAAAGAGAATGAAGAGTCTTGGAGTTGGTTTTGTGAAAATCTTTTTGAAGAATTTGGCATAATTGATGGCTTTGGTTGGTCATTTATGTCGGATAAGCAAAAGGTATTTTTAATATTTCTTATTTAATATGACTTTATTATTTCATTACAAGTGGCTAATCAACTAAGGTTACTTGCAGGGGCTAATAAATGCAATACAAAAGTTGGCGCCGAATGGAGAGCATAGACATTGTGCTAGGCACGTATATGCAAATTGGAAGAAAAAGTTTGGAGGCTCGAAGTTCAAATCTTTATTTTGGAAGTGTGCAAAGAGTAATACAACTTCTCAATTTCAGGACAAGTTAGAACAATTGAAGAAGGAATCAACACAAGCCTTTGAAGATTTCTGCACAAGAAATCCTAGAAGTTTTTGTAAGTCCCTACTTTCTTCATATACAAAGACAGACATAATAGACAACAACATTTGTGAGTCTTTTAATAGCTTCATCCTACAAGCAAGAGATAAACCCATTCTACACATGTTGGAAGACATTAGGAAGAAGCTTATGAGTAGAATGCATGACATTGCCAACAGTTTGGATAAATCTGAGGATGAGCTTTGTCCTAATGTCAGGATAAAGCTAAATAAGATTGAGAGTATGACTAGGTATTGTGATATTAGGCCTGCAGTTGGTTCCAAATTTGAAGTTCAGAATTTTGAAGAGTCTTATATTGTAGACTTAGGCACTAGAGAATGCAATTGCAGAGAATGGGAGCTAACTGGACTACCTTGCTGCCATGCTCTAGCATGTATTAATTATGCTAGAGATGATATTATTTCATATGTTGATCCATTTTATCTTAAGAACACTTGTGTTGAGACGTATAAACATGGTCTAGAGCCAATCCATGGTGAGAAGGATTGGCCTATCGATGATCAACCACCTATCATTCCCCCAAAATTTTCGAAACTTCCAGGAAGACCAAAGAAGTTGAGAAAAAGGGATGATGACGAGGTAATCAAGGATACAGCAAATAAATTATCAAGGCGTGGATTAGTCAAAATGACTTGTAAAACTTGTGGGATGACTGGACACAACAAAAGGAGTTGTAGAGAATTGCCGAGTACATCAAGACTTGAGGTAATTTTCCTTTAAAGTTTGTCATCTGTCTCTTTTTTTTTTTTTAAATAACTAGAAGAATTTACTAATCTACTCTCTCTCTTTCTCTTTACCAGGAAGGTTCATCAATACCAATCCAAAGTCACCCGACTACATTAAGAACCGAGGCAATCTAATTTAAGTTTTTTAGTAGCATTTGCTTTGATAGAAGTGTTTACTAATTTCCTCCATTTCTATGTTTACCAGATGGGTCTATCAAGAACAGTTCCAAACATCCCAAGTGCAAATACTCAACCAATCGGAAGAGATATGGGACTTGTATGCATGTTTATATCATATCAATATCCAAACTTCATTGGAATTTTAAGTGTGTATATTATTTAGGTCGTGCTTTATATATTTTGGCAGGCTCAAGCTCAACAAGGTTACGGAGTGCTCCAAGCAGAGTCAGGGAACATATTTTGGCATGCTCCAGTTTCTAGAAGAGTTCAGTTTGTTTCTGGTGCTAGAGCCGTGAGAGAGACAGTTAGGAATATCGAAGTGCAAACCAAAGCTCAATCTTCAAGAGCAAATTCACAATTTGATGACGGTGGTAGCCAAGTCATCGATAATCCTACATCGTCTTTATAACCATTTGAATTTTTGTTAAGATTTTTTAGATTTATTTTGTGAATCAAAACTTTCTATTGATGAACAGTTGAGGAAGTTAAACTTTGCTTTATTTTTTGGTTTTAGAAGGTAGATTGATGAGGAGTTATGTTTTGAAAATTAGAAGCATTAAACTTTCTGCTCCTTTTAACTTATTTGTTTACTTGCTTTTCGAATGAATTTTAGTCTTTGATATTAGTATATCTTTTGGCAAGGATGGTCTTATTCAGGCAGCTATCTTTATTGTGTGAGGTGTTTAGTCTTTAGAGTATGTCAAGGATGTGAAATTGGAAGTTTGGTTCTGCAGGATAATAGTTTTGTGAAGATATTTCCTTGTCCTGGGCATGGATGGAGTGTGTGATACAAAGATATAAAAGTTGTCTCATTAGACAACAAATATGTTATATGGACAATTGAATAATTACAACGAGAGAGAGAGAGAGTCCACATTGCTTCTGTTTGGAAAGTTAAATCTAAAAAATATTTAATGTAATTTAGTTTTTTGAAAAAATTTAATGTGATTTAATTAATCAAAAATATATTAATACATGTAATTTAGTGTTTTTTTTTTGTTAAAAATTGTAAGTCCGGGCTATTTATACAATTTATACGAAAGTTTAGGCTATTTTTTATATTTTCAAAGTTCGTGTCATTTTAACAAATGATTTTAAAGTTTAGGTTATTTTTTTGTAGTTTTTAAAGTTCAGGCCATTAATACAAATGATTTAAAAGTTCATGCCATTTTTTTATATTTTTAAAAGTTCAGGCCATTTTTACAAATGACTCCAAAGTTCGGGCCATAAACTACAATTATCCCATTTTTAATTGATTTAATTCATTATATTTTCTATTTATTGATTTTTGTAACTACAAGGGAACGAAAAACACCTAACTTAAAAGAAAAGGAAATAAAAAGAAATAAATTTATTTAGTTTAAAAAATAGAGATATTACTTCCCTCCCTTTTGGTCGCTCGAAACTCAAAAGTCTTTAGTCCTACATCAATGGCGGCTGACGCTGCAAACATCAAACACCCTATTTCCATACACCGCGATCACTTAAACTCCTAATTCACTAACTATCGGAGATGAAATGAGCAGTGACACAGTGAAATCAGAGAGAAAATGTCATTCCTCAGCCCGAAATCGCTGGCGACGCTGGTGGAATCTGCCGTGTCTGTTCAGTCGCCCCGCCTGGGCCGCGCCGCCCACGCCCGGATCATCAAAACCCTAGGCCTAGCCCTAGAGGGATTCCTCTCCAATCATCTCATCCACATGTACTCCAAGCTCGACCGCCCCGACTCTGCCCGCGCCGTCCTCTCCCTCACCCCGCTCCACTTCCGCTCCGTCGTCACCTGGACCTCCCTCATCGCCGGCGACGTCCAAAACGGCCATTTCTCCGCCGCCATCTCCAGCTTCACTACCATGCGCCGCGAGGGCCTCCGCCCCAACGACTTCACCTTCCCTTGCTTGTTCAAAGCGACTGCCGCGCTGCACGCGCCGCTCCTCGGGCAGCAGCTCCACAGCCTCGCCGTGAAGCTCGTGCTGATCGGTGACGCGTTCGTCGCGTGCAGCGCGTTCGACATGTACAGCAAGACGAGGTTTTTGAGTGATGCGGAAAAACTGTTTGATGAAATGCCGCAGAGAAACATAGCGATGTGGAACGCGAGCATTTCGAATGCGGTGTTAAACGGGAAGCCGCGTGAGGGGATTTTTAGGTTTCTGCAGCTCCTCCACGACGGCGAGGCTGCTCCGAATCATATTTCTTTCTGTGCATTCTTGAACGCGTGCTCCGACGGCCGGTTCTTGGCGCAAGGGCTGCAATTGCACGGATATCTGATCAAAGAGGGGCACGAAGCCGACGTCTCCGTCGCAAACGGGCTGGTCGACTTCTATGGAAAGTGTGGCGAAGTTAGCTTCTCAGAGAGAGTGTTTGAGAAGATGAGCGAGCGTAATAAAGTCTCATGGAGTTCTATGTTGGCCGTGTTCGAACAGAACGATATGGGAGAGATGGCCTGCAACTTGTTTCTGAGGATGAGGAGGGCAAGCGTCGAGCCTACGGATTTCATGGTCTCGAGTGTGCTCAGCGCGTGCGCAAGCTTGGCTGCACTCGAGACAGGGAGAGTGATCCACGGCTTGGCAGTGAAGGCCTGTGTGGATGACAATATATTCGTAGGGAGTGCCCTCGTTGACATGTACGGCAAATGTGGGAGCATCGAGGACTGTGAGAGGGCCTTCTTCGCATTGCCTAGGAGGAATTTGGTGTGTTGGAACGCGTTGATTGGTGGATACGCTCATCAAGGGCGTGCAGACATGGCGTTGGACATGTTCGGGGAGGTGATCAAGAGAAGGGATTCCGAGGGTTTGGTTCCTAACTACGTCACCTTCGTGTGCGTGCTGAGTGCTTGCAGCAGAGGTGGGATGGTGAAGGCCGGGATGGAGGTGTTCGACTCCATGAGGGAGAAGCACGGTGTCGAGCCTAGGGCAGAGCATTACGCGTGCGTGGTAGATATGCTAGGGCGGGCCGGGCTGGTGGAACGTGCCTATGAAGCGATCAAGGAGATGAGCATTATACCTACTATCCCTATATGGGGAGCTCTACTAGGTGCTTGTAAAATGCATGGTAAACCGGAGCTAGGCAAGATTGCAGCTGAGAATCTATTCAAACTTGATCCTCAAGATTCCGGGAACCACGTTGTCCTCTCGAACATGCTTGCTGCTGCGGGGAGGTGGGACGAGGCCAACGTGGTGAGGGAGGAGATGAAGGAGGTGGGGATCAAGAAAGGGGCGGGATGCAGTTGGATATCCGTGAAGAATGTAGTCCATGTCTTTCAAGCGAAAGATGCATCACATAGTCGAAACGCTGAGATTCAAGCGATGCTGGGTAAACTGAAGCGCGATCTCAAGGCTGCTGGGTACGTAGCTGATACGAAGATGGCTCTGTACGATTTGGAGGAGGAGGAGAAGGAGTCGGAGGTGTGGTCCCACAGTGAGAAGCTCGCGCTTGCTTTTGGCCTCGTCGCGCTCCCTCCAGGCGTCCCGATAAGGATCACCAAGAATCTTAGGATCTGTGTGGATTGTCACAGTGCTATCAAATTCATATCAAGGATTGTTGGCAGAGAGATTATAGTGAGAGATAACAACAGGTTTCATCGCTTTGTGGATAACCAGTGCTCCTGTGGTGATTATTGGTGAACACATTTGATGCTACATGATTGATATCCGATTCAGCTTTCCAACATTGAGTTCTCGATTCCAAACCAAAATAAACGAAAGTTCAGATCATTTTTCTAGAAGATTTCAAAGTTCGGATCATAAACTTCAAATGACGATGTCCCTAGTTCAGACACTGATACGGATTGTGAAGCACGTTGACAAGAACTTCTAGAAACTTCTAGAAGAGACCATGAGGCTCTTGGCTCTCAGATTCGCTGCATCAACCTGCTTCAAGAGTGTTATCACCGAAACGCTGATGATTAGGGTGCACAGAATGAGAGGACCTGACACTGTAAAATAAAATGGATTGATTGCCGCACAGAATTTTTTTATGAACAATTCATTCTTTCGTTTTTTCTTTCTCCTCAATGTATGTTTTTACTCTCATGGAGTCTTGGAAAATGATATACAGCATTGAAGGTCATGTTTGGTAAATGTTACAGATTGCAGCACTAATGCTTTTACAGTCGAGCTCCATCGTCTTCATCCAGTTCTCGAAATCTCCGATTTCCTGTTGACACAAACATACATTTAATCACACCACTGAGAAAAAAGAAACTCAGGTTTCAGTTTTGATTCTCAGAAAATTCCAACAAAGAGGTACAGTACTTGTTGAAGTAAATGCATAATGTCAGTTTTAACTTTTAAGCTAAAACCATTTTCAAATAACTTCCAGAAACCATTGCAGATATGCAAACCTTGATTTGCCTGGCTAAGTCGAACAAGGAAGACTAATTCGTCACCTCTAACACGCTATTTATGAAATGATGCAAATGTTTCGAAACCTAGCACACGATACCAGTGAAGGCCACTAAACATGATCTGCCCTATCAAGTCAAGAACACTTATACCAAGACTACATACAGAAACGTTACCAGTTTCAATACTCAAAAGCCATACACAGTAACATGAACTAGCATATCTAGAAACCATTGTTGATGATTCTATATAACTAGTCATCTCAAATCAAGATACACATTGCAAGAACCAATGTGCATTTGTACAAATCATACAACAAAAAACAAGCCAAGAAGCAATAGTAGAAACAATTCGCTCACTAACCTTGACAGCAGTGTTGAGAGCATGAGACGCTGCAAGCCACTGATCATTCTGCTTTGAGAATCGCACAATACTTGCTGCCAGTGCTTGAATTTCCTTATCAATTCGCTCCTCATTGATGAAGACCTCCCGCACGCCACCATCAACGGATTTGACGAGCAGATCCGACACACGGATTGCAGTCCGAATAGCATCTTTCTTCGCTTTCTCTAGATTTTATCCAGCAGAAACAGAGGATGCAAGAGCAAATAAGAACATGCAACTTAAAAGTTCAAACTCCAATATCAACCATCATTATGCAGCACAAGCAAACACCAATTCAACTTGAAAGATAAATCACAATTTCTCCCAAAGAAATCGCTAATTTTAGCTCAAACTCCAAAATTAACCATAATTTCCAGAAAAAACAAATATCAATTCAACTTGAAAGTTTTAAGTTCAAGCTACAAACACACTAATAATACTCGAATTTGATTCAGTATAATTAAAACTGACCAGTTCGTTCCCGTAGCTCAATCGCGGCATGATTGTGATCGCTGATCATTTGAAGCAGAGAAGCTTCGAGACTCCCCGCTTCCACATGATGCGATCGCTCCATTGACGCTGCTTCACATAGCAATCATCAAACGTTCACAGTTTCTTTTTTAGAAGGAAAAGAAAAAAAAGCAGACCGTATCAATTTTCTCTGATCATTGAGTCCAGAGAATTCTAATCCTAATCTTGCGCACAATTATCATCTTCTAATTAGAAAATGCAAAATAAGTTCAATTGGGGACGACGAAAGGCAACCTTGATTTGATCGTGGAATTGAGCCCTAGCGGCCGTGGTTAGTTGGAATAAACCGAACCGGACGGTTCGAGTTAGATACGGATCCGGGATTCCGAGCGTGCTTCTTTATTGACCGAAGATTAAACATTACGCTTTTGAAGTCGATTTTAAATTGAATTAATGATGATTTTAGATATATGGTGTTATAATTGGTTGATTATATTAAATCAATAATGCATCCATAATTAAATTAAAAAAATAATGAATTTATAATTTTGAAAAATATCATATTTAGCCTTAGCATAAATTAATAGATTATTCATATGTTAATGACTACAAGATTATGTTTATCTAAATCTATAATATATCAAAACAACTACGAGTTTTTGAAAATAGTAGCTGTTACGAAATACTATTAAATTTTTTATTTTATTAATGTACTACTCTTTTGTAGTAAAGCTATGAATGTATATCACAACAACCAAATAGGGGAAGCTAAAATTTATATAGCACAACCACCAAATAGGGTGTCATCACATCATCATTTTCTAACCATATTGATAAAATTATACATATGTAATATAACATACATATAAATGTATATGTAGTGGGCCTTCAAATTGTCGGAGGACTGAGGCGGCGGCTTTGATTGACCGACGATCCAGCCGGCTGCTACAAGAACAATCAAAACTTGGCAAATTTCAACTGAGAATTTATTCCTACTTGATACTCAAGATTCTTGGGATTGCGTTCTCATCTCGAATATGCTTGCTGCTGCAGAGAGACGGGGACGAGGCGAGCCTTGTGAGGGAGGAGATGAAGGAAGCGGGGATCGTCAAAATGCTGCTGATAAGGTGCTCAGAATCAGAAAACCTGAAACTATGAAATGGAGTTAAACTTCAAAGACAATATTTTAGAACAAAAACATGAAAAATTATTTGTTTTGTCGAAGGGTACCATTCTCAGTGAGCAGTGATCAATGATGCAATGAGATCTAGCATTGAAGGTCATGTTTGGTGAATGTTACAGATAGCAGCACTAATGCTTTTACAGTCGAGCTCCATTGTCTTCATCCAGTTCTCGAAATCTCCAATCTCCTGTTAACAGAAACAAATAAAAGTCTCTTAGTAAATGGATTATACTGTTGCAGCAACGAGATGTTATGTTTTAAGCTAAAGATCTTCTCAAACAACTTCCACAAACCTTTGCAAGACACCTGATCTAGTTGCCCAACTAAGTCGAACCAAGAGTAAAGACTCAAATTCATTACCCCTTAAACGCCAGTTAAGGAAGTATATGTCTCAATAAGTATATCTTCCAAAGGAGATGACACCAAATAAATACACAAGGTACATAAAGACCACTATGTTTGATCTTTCCATCAAGTTTTTAAATATATAACATTGCACGAGCATGCCAAAACCGACACTGATTTTTAAAGAGAAATTTCAGTTCCCAAAACTACATGTACAAGAATTGGATATTGGCCTGAAGTTGATCTCAACACTGGAAGCCACACACTAACATGAGCTAGCAGTGGGCGACCATTTTGATCACTCTTTATACTAAACAGCTCGAATAAGTATATTTTCCAAAGCAGCCACTATGTGTGATATTTCTTGTCAAGATATATAAAACTGCACAAGCATACCAAGGCCCATGTGCTGATTTTTAAAGAGCAATTTCAGTTCCCAAAACTTCTAGTCTAAATGCAAGAGATGGATATCGGCCTGAAGTTTATCTCAATACTTGAAGCCACACATTAATATGAACTAGCAAATGAGTAACCATTTTGTCACGCTTTATAACTAAAAGGTTTGATCAAGATACACATTGGAAGAACCAGTGTTTATTTGTACAATGCAGAGTGTCTAGCACAATAATACATGAAATGGCAAGCCAGGAAGCAAGGTAGAAACCATTAGCCCACTAACCTTGACAGCAGTGTTGATAGCATGGGACACTGCGAGCCACTGATCAGTCTGCTTCGAGAATCGCATAATCGTTGCTGTCAATGCTTGAATTTCCACCTTGATCCGTTTTTCATTAATGAAGATCTCGTGCACACCACCATCAACGACCTTCACAAGCTGATCCGCCACACGGATCGCAGTCCGAAGAGCTTCTTTCTTCGCTTTCTCTATATTTATCCAGCAAAATACAGAATGCAAGAGACAATATCAGTTCAACTTGAAAGATAATCCCAGTTCCCTCCAAAACAAAACGACAAACTAGTTCAAGCTCCAAAATCAACCATCATAAGCAAATACTAATCCAACTTGAAATTTAAATCCACACGATCCTCAAATAAAATGCCACTCAAAATTCAATATCCAAAATTTACCATAATTTCCAGCAATAGCAAATACCAATTGAACTTGAAAGTTAACCACGATTTCCCCAGAAAGAAAACGTCACTTCAAGTTCAAACTCCAAAATCAACCACAAATTTCCAACACAAAGCACGATCAGTCACACTTATAAATGCTCGAAATCCGCCAAATTCGGCATATCATGAAATCCAGAATAAAATTGGTGACTGACCAGTTAGTTCTCGCAGCTCAATCGCAGCATGATTGTGATCGTCGATCATTTGAAGAAGTGACGCCTCCAGACTCCCTGCCTCCACATAATGCGATCGCTCCATTTATGGAGCTTCATACAACAATCACCTAACGTAAATAATTCTTAGGAAGAAAGAAAGCCAAAACACAATGCATAAATTTTACCCTGATCAGAAAATCAGAATTGAAAATGAATTAAAGAAAATAAAGAATAGAATTAGGGGGCGACGCCGACGAGAGGCAACCTGGATTTGGTCGTGCAATTGAGCCCTAGGTGTCGCGGTTTGGGAGAGTTGATCGAACCGGCCGGTCCGAGTTAGATATGCAAAAAAAAAAAATCGAATCGGATAAATAGGTAACACAACTAAAATAAATCAAAATGCGATGAGCGTGGATCGAACACGCGACCATTAGATTAAAAATCTATTGCTCCACCAACTGAGCTATCACCGCACACGTTGTTAAGCTCATTTCATATATAATAGTGATTTCTAAGTGTGTATTTGTGTACCACTGGATGCTAATGTCTAAGATCAAAATTTTCGAATTTAAATTCAATGTGACGCAGTATTTTTCATATCTCGAATCAAAGCTATGAATGATAAAAATTTGAAATTTTAGATTGTCTAAAGATTTCGATAAATATTAATTACAAAAAACTAGAAGATTATGAACTTATTTACGACATCATAAAAATCATATCGAAATTATAAACTTGGTCGGAACTCATAATTTAAATGATAGTAATTATTTACTAATAAATTAGTAATATACTTTTTAGAAAAAGAAATCAACAAATTGGAGGGTCTCAAGATGGTATAAAGGCATTTCACACGTACAATTTTTTTTTTTGCCAGTGAGTGCTGTATTACCTTCGATAAAAAAAGATGGACATCGTAAATATCAATGGACATTGTAAATATCGATATGGTAAAAAAAATTATCAATGACACGTGGTTGTCAATATCTTTTACCGAGAGATTTATCTATTTCTTTCTTTGTCCATGATAAAAATTCATAGATAGAAGTAGCACGTACGGATTTTAAGACTAGGTTTGTTAAGTGTATTGAGAGTGATGAAAATATATTGTAATTAGTGTTGCGTTTTAATTTGCATTGAACAGGGTGAAAATGTAAAAAATTAATAAAGATAAATAAGGTATTATAAGTGGTGAATTGTAATATAAAATATAATAATAAAAATATTTTTATGAACGTTCCAAAAATGAAAAGGAGATTTTTTTCATCTACGGAGAGAGTCATAAACTTCCGTCAATCAAATGGCCGAATTTCATTAGTGGACACTTTACCACGGATACAAACCCTTGGTAAAACTATACAAGATGAATTTATAAATCTTTTTTTTTTTTTGAGGGAAGATGAATTTATAAATCTTACTCGCATTATTTCTTGGACAATTTCAAGAATTGAAGTCTACAATTATTTAGCATACAAGCTAGCTAATAGCTATTTTTTTTTTTTTTTTTTTTTTTGATCGGTCAAAGTCATGTTAGATGTTAAGGAGGGAGGAATGTAACACCCCGCCTATTTATATTAAGTTTAGAATTTATTTTAAACTTAGATTAGGATGATTTATGCCGGAGAAATGAAAATGAGTTTATTCCAACAAAATTATTTTCAAAAGCTTTTATAAAATTTAGTCTTTTGAATTTATATGCATTGCATATTTATTTAATTTAACATTCAAGTATTTTCAAGAGCTTTTAATTAGCAAACCCTGAAGCATTAAGTACAGTCTCGACGATTTTATCATGAGGGATTTTGGAGTGTCCAATTATCACTCATAACCTATTTCCTCCATCAGTCACCTTACTTACCTACTGCAGCCCCAAAATTCAGGCTTTATACCATGCGTGGCAGAGGCAATTAAATGCCCCATTTTCAGCCTCCAATCTCATCCCCAAGTCAAATATTGCAGGCAAATCTCCATCAAATCTCCTCAAATCTCATCCCCACGTCAAATATTTCAGCCCAGCTGCCCTATTCACAACCCATGCTGCTACACTACTCATCAATCCATTCAATTGTTAACTCATCATTTTTTTTCTTTAAATGATCTTTCCTCAATTCACAATCATCCAACATATTGCATCTCTCACAAGAAAAATCCGAAGCTCAAGAATTCCAGCAACTAAGCATGTTCAGAATCTGATCCAACAGACACCTTATTAAAGGTTTCACCTCCAAATTCTACTCTATAAATTGTAATGTTTCCTTTCGTTCATTCACAGAGAAACACATATGCATACATTCATTTATATATATATACAAACTCATATATGTGTTTAAGCAAACATATCAAATGTTTTACAATGATTAAAATCGAAAATGAATAAAAGAGAAGAAGAAGAATGCTATATGTTTGTTGGGTGTGTGAGCCGAGTCTGGGGAGTGATACGGCGGTCGGCGGCGGCTCATCGCTGTTGTCCGTCCGGCGCAGCAGAGCGAGAGGGAGGTGGCGGCACCCTCGCCGTTGCCAAGGAGGGAGGCGGACGAGGGGTGGTGTCTGGGCGTGAGCCCATAGTTGGTGCGATGAGGGAGATGAGAGAGGGGAGAGCCGAGCGTCGTCAGCGGCTGCCGCTGTTGCTCCGGCAAGCTTCGGCGGCGATGGTGGTGCCGCAGCTGGCGAGGCGAGGACGGTGGCAGGGGAAGAGGAAGAGTGAGAGGGAGACTTGAGGTGAGGAAAGGAGAGAGGTCGAAGGGAAGAAGAGAGGAGGCGGAGCCGTCGGCCTCTGGGGGCGATGGCGCGGCTTACGGCTGTGCGGTCGCCGGAGCAGCAAGAACAGCGGCGCTCCTCGCCGTTGAAGAAGAAGAGGGATGGGCGTCTGTTTGAGGGAGAGAGATGTTGTGCGTGCCGGGGTGTGGAAGAGAGGGAGGAGCGGTGGCGGCTGGGGCTGCTATCGCCGGAGGTAGAATCGCGGTGGCGGATTTCCGCCGGAGGAAATTCGCGAGAGAGAGAGAAGGGGGTTTGGCGTGAAGAGAGAAAGAGAGTGAGAGGGAATGGGGGCGCGGCTGATGGGGAGAAGAAGGGGGGGGAGGGAGTTTTGGGCTAGGTTTGAGTTGGGTGGGCTTGAAATTGGGCTAGTGCTGCTATTGGGCCGATTTCTTTTATTTGCTTGGGCCAAGTCAGTATTGGTCTCAGTTTATTTAATTAGTTATGGGCCGATTTTTAATTTGAAATTGGGCTAATTTTATTTATTCAACATGGACTCAGTTTTAATTAATAGTTGGGCCTTTATTTATTTAAAATTTTAGGCTGCCTTCTATTAATTAAATGGACTACACTTATATTAATTAATTAGATTTAATTAGCTTGATTAATTATTTTAAAGATGATTTGCGTAATAATATTATATTATTATTATGTGCATATTTTAAGTAATTACTTATATGCTAAGCATGACATGACATTGTATTTGCATCATGCAATAAAAGTATTTATGATTTAATTGGTTTTATTTATAATTCCAATTATTAAAGAAAGTCGAGTAAGAATATTGTTGGTGTTCTTAACTCAAGAGAAATGTTTTCAATTAATTATTTATTAAAGTTTAAAAACCCGGCTAAGTGAATCATAGAATATTAAGCACTACACCATGACTTAAATATTAGATTCAGGAGACCTATTAAGATTATAGATTTCTTGTAGGCTTTGTGGATCGTGAGGACTAGCACTGCTATACCAATTCAGAGTTAAGAATAAACGACAGGCTTTGCCTATTCAGGTGGGCTTATTTACCAAATGTATGGTTTAGCTATTGAGCTTAAATGTTTCAATGAAATAAAAACTGTTTATCCGATAAAATATTTTGTGCACTCTGCTCTGTTTAAGGCTCGCAACAATGAATCGATCGAGGTTCTCTCTTGACCTAACACGTTATTTGAGAATTGTGTACACCTATTAGCTGATCTGGTGGGTTGATCTCCATCGGGCACTAATCATGTATGAGGCGTTATAAGGGTGCTCGACGGGATGTGTTCCGGAGCATTGGGTCCCAAATGGGAACTTGACTGGGTTACGCCCTCAGTTCAAGTAAAGCAGGAGTAATGGATCCGTCGGTGGCTAAAAGGTCCGGGATCACAGCGAGTAACGGAAAGGGAGTGTGACAATTGCGCGCAATATAATAAAATGTTTTAACATGCTTAGAAGTTATTTCAATTTAAAACCTTCTAAGTCATGTCAAGTATAATTGGATAAACTGCTCTTATGATTATGAAATGTTTATAAAAATGCTAGCCCACTAAGTACATTAGTACTTAGCCCAAAATTACTTTCAAATGTTTTCAGGTTGATTGGTCGGTGCTGACGGGGCAGAGCTGAGGCTAGAGTTCAACTCCGTATTTTGTCTTCCGCTGTTGCACTAGCTCTTATTTGTCTTTTGTTTCTCCAACTTAAGACTTTTATGTTAAATTCTGAATTATGTTTCTTATCGAGTTTAAATTCTCAACTTCTAGCTCTATGTTATTAACATTGGTTATCGGAAGCATGAAACCGAACTTGTGATCCTAAGGCTTAGAATGTTGTTGATTGATTAATATCACTTGATTTTTGTCTTTCTTCACTCAAAGGCTGTTCCCCGACTTTTATCCCATTATTTGAATCCCACAAGGTTCTTTCCTTATTTATTTCTATGATTTTAGTCGCACCTCGATTATATTTTATTCGTTCAAGAATTTAGATATTCCTAATCAAACTAAACCCACACAAAATCTAATTTCCATTTCAAACACTTTTATTTTTCTCGATTATATATCCCCTTTTCCAGGTGAAATTATTTCCATGATGACCAACTCTCTCTCTCTCTCTCTCTCCGACAAGATAAGAAAGACGTAGTCATATTCAATTGTTCTTACATTTTGTCAACAGCTAACTACATTAGAATAACCAAAAGCCAACTAGCCAAGTTGAAATTAATTAAAAGACACTTAAAACGTACGTTAATTATAAGAATGAGATTCAGCTTCAAATTAAATAGAAAAGTTGCAAAGAGTTTGAGACATTTTTCTTTGAAATTTGACTGTCGAATGTGATCGTTAGTTAATTAGTGTTTAGTGTTACTCTAAAATTTGGAGTTGGATGGCTGTCTCCTTCAAAGATATATTGTTCAACATATATATCTGCGAAATTTAATTTGTGTATCGAAATTAAATGACTTAATTAATTATTTCGATAATCATGCATGCAGCTACATTTATATTGTTCAAATCAATTTATATATGCGATGTATGGTGTCATATCTAATTTGCTATTGCATGTAATACGAAATATAATAATAAACATAATTCTAAGAATAAAATAATTTGTTTAAATCATAATATCAGCTTTCTTCAATTCCTAGTTACGGGAAGCAATATTGCTACAGATTTGAATTGGGTAAAAGTCTTTTAATTTGAGGAAAATATGGACAATTCGACTAACTTTTTTCTTCTAGAAATAAGGGCTAAGAATAATTAAATCAATAATGAAAAGATAGTGGTATGAAAATTGATTTACGACAATGATGTTTTAACAAAATTTTGGGCATATGCTGATATGCATATAATGACATCCAACGAAATGATCCAACCTTACTTTTTGAACTTGTATGTGAAATATTTGTATAAAAACACATGCACCTATACATATACATATAATGTTATTAGTTATACCGTGTCAATTTCACTATTATAAAAGTAAATGGATATAGTACTATACTATGTGTTTCCATTGGATTCGAAATTAATTAGGATGACAGCTCAACTATATATACCACATGTTAAGTTGACAAGATTTGGACAGATTTGAATATCAATAATGCATATGATCAACTCTACATATGTTTTGATGTAAGACTGCTAATTAAAAATCGGTTGTGGTAGACTTTTTGAATGGTAAAACAAATATTTTTATTTGAGAATAGAGAAACTCGTATTGAAACAAATATTTTAAATTATGTTTTAAGGTAAGATTAGAATAATATGGAATTTTCCACTTCTTTATTCGATAAAATGAATCATTCGAGATGGCCCACATAAAATGTACGTCGTCCAATCCTGCATCTGCATGGCAATTTGAATAAGACCCCAACAAATTATTTCTCCATGACTGCCCCGCCCCTCAACTCAATCAATCATATTTTTATCGATTCAATTCAATTATTTCTTCATAATTCGGCACATTAATTATTTCTAGACCCAATTTTTTTGGCACGTAACGTATTCATCAAATATATAATAATATTAATTTATAATGACATACGACATTAACTTAATCAAAGCATTACAAGACCTCGCGACTTTATATATATCACGTATATACTTTTACGTAATAAAACAAATCGTTTGAAGTGCTTCTGATCAACCACTATTCACAGCCTATAAATATATGCATAGCATTTCTAGTGCATTATTTAATCTCTTCACTGAAAATGATAGTAAAAACAAACATGAGACTATTTTCATCTTCGTCTTCCTCCCTTTGCTCTACAATTACGATTACATGCATTTTAGTGATATTTACAGTGTCGATGGGCTGTTGTCAAGCTCAATTGTCGACTGATTTTTACAAAAAAGCGTGTCCTAATGTGTTCGCCGCCGTGAACTCGGTGGTTAAGGCCGCCATCGCAAAAGAGAAGCGGATGGGCGCCTCCCTTCTCCGCCTCCACTTCCACGATTGCTTTGTTCAAGTAATTAATCATTTTTCTACTAATCACACATTCATATTATCTAATCTCTTTCTCTTTAGTATGAGATTTGTATGATTACATTTTTGCTCAAATAGCGTATATGTGTGTATGGGTGTGTTTAGTCCTTAAATTGTAATGCTTACGTACGTGTATTTCTTTTTTCATATTTCCCACGTCCACAAAAAATAAATCTAGTTACCTATTTTTTTACTCATGAAAAAAAAATCTCATTTCACCTTTTGAATCATCACATCATACTTTCTTTTCTATATTTAATTATAGATTGTAATTTTATTCCATTTTGTAACTAATAATATACATTTATTCTACTTTTTTGCACTAACACTAGCTACCTTTACAAATTGGTTTGTTTTACATACGACAACTTTAATATAATCCGTGTCCACTCTCAAACGAGACTCTTTTGCGTAGGCAAAGATCAGGGGGCATATAATTTCTTTTAGACTTAACATACTCCCAAAACTGACAGGGTTGCGATGGATCGATACTTCTGGACGATACATCCTCGTTCACCGGAGAAAAGACTGCCGGCCCCAATAACAACTCCATTCGGGGGTACGAGGTCATCGACCAGATCAAGTCTAAGGTCGAAGCCGTGTGCCCCGGCGTGGTCTCTTGTGCCGATATTGTAGCCATTGCCGCTCGTGATTCTGTGGTCCTAGTGAGTTGTATAACTAATTATACTAATACAAACAAAATAAAATAAAAATGTCATTGTTTGAATGTGTTGGATATTTGATTTTTGAATGCGTAAAATGTAGCTTGGAGGTCCGAATTGGGAAGTAAAAGTAGGGAGGAGGGATTCGAAATCAGCGAGCCCAAATGGTGCAAATAGTGCTCTACCACCACCTACTTCTTCTCTTAACAACCTTATCACTCTGTTTAGTGCCGTTGGCCTCTCCACCAAGGACATGGTCGTCTTATCAGGTAACCCATCCAACTATATTTAAAAAAATATCTCTTCATGCGATGCACGGTAATATATATTTCGCGCCACTCCTGTCTCCCGTTGCGTTGCAGGAGCACACACCATAGGGAAAGCAAGGTGTACATCTTTCAAAGGTAGGATATACAATGAGAGCAACATCGATCCTAGCTTCGCAACGAAACGCCGAGCCAATTGCCCCTTCACCAACGGCACCGCACGAGACAACAACTTGGCCCCTCTCGACCACAAAACTCCCAATTTTTTCGACAACTCCTACTTCAACAACCTCCTCCACAAGAAGGGCCTCCTCCACTCCGATCAGGTCCTCTACGACGGCGGGGCCACCGACTCCCTCGTCGAGGCCTACGGCAAAAACGAGCAGGCTTTCCACAACGACTTTGTCGCCGCCATGATCAGGATGGGCGACATCGCCCCTCTCACGGCCCCCAAAGGCCAGATACGAAAGAATTGCAGAAAACCCAACTGAATACACACCCAATTTAATCTACTTTGCTAAGCAAATCAAAATTATCGACTACTTTTGTGTCAATAAGGTGATTTGAACCTACCATTTTGCTCCTTAATTAATCCAGATGTGTTTAGATAACATACTCTTTTTTAGACATGACAAACTTAATTATTGCAAGCCAACGATTAATAACTATCTTGAGTTTGCATGCTTCGAGTGACATGTTCACATGTTGCTAAATAACCTAGCTATACTAGTAAATGATGGGTTTGCAATAATAAGTTGCACAAATAAAATTGAGTATTAAATTAATCTCAACTCAACCAGAGATTCATGCAGCAATTTCAAAATGCTTAAAATTTATTTGGAAGAATGTAAATATAATTTCTGAATAATTAATATAGTAGTTATCAAAATTGTAAGAGAAAAATGGAATTAGTTATTGATCATTCTTTTAAAATAAATAAATAAATAAATAAAATTCAACCTGAAGCCTAATAGCCAATTAAATATTCTTGATAATAGGCCACACTGTACAAGATAAAAAATTACACAGAGTTCGATTTATGAAGCAGCGATACTAAATAGGGCAGAAATTGTAATGGGCCAAGCATAATATATACATTGATTTTTTACGTCCCGGCCCAATGCACACTTTATATTCGAATTTAGGTGTCATGATTAAATTGGTTGCTCATCAAAACATTGGAGTATTTTGTACCCTTCGTATTTCTGATGTACTTATATATTCGATCAATATTTTAATTATTAGTTATTTGAAATACATGATCATTAAAATATATCCTATCATAACACTGAGCAATAATATGAGTTACTAAAGTCGTGTAGAAGTATGAGATTCATGGTGCATTCTCATGTTAAATTTCATGTTTCACTCGGTGCAAGTCACTTTATTAATTAGATTATCATACCATCTAATTAATACGATATAGTAAATGAGAATCATATCATATACTTAAATAAGAATTGTCAGCACATGGCTTTAGTAAAAGGAAATTTAGGCACCAAGCTTTTAAAACTAGTGTCTCGTAAGAAAATCAGAAGCCATTAATGAATTACCGACTTCGAACCATGTTTCAGAAGCCATTAATGAAAATTCACTAGGAAATTAGTTTTTCATATTAATAACCTTATTTCATGCTAAGAAAGTCAACTTATGTTTATGCTGTATTCATTGGAACCATGTTTCATGTTTAATTTGACAGCAACGACCTTGAGATTGAAGAAAAATTCTCACTAACCGATGCTTAAAAAATATAGTAATTCTCTTTCTTCATTCTATATTAATCTTTGGGGAATATGTAAAATTAATCGTTTTACTGCTTTTTTTTTTTTTTTTTTTTTTTTGTGGTTATCAACCATTAAGACGCAATATTTATTAGAATTTCTAAATTTTAATAAATAAATTTTTCATTTAGTTATGCATGGGGGTGTACGTACATTTTTAGTACCCCTTGGGAGTCATTTAACGATGGAATGAGTGGAATGATCATAATCAAAGATGAGTTCAAATTTTATCGATTTTTTTTAAGATTAGGCACCCGTCGGTAGTAATATGATTTCTTATAAACAATTTATTATTTTTGCATGGATTGCGACTTAATTATTGCACATAAATTTGATATCGAAAGTGCATTCCAACTGCAAAATTCTCTCTTCACTTTAAAAAAAGTATATTAAAATTAAAAATAGCAATACAATCTTGCCCATAAAAAAAGAAATGCAAATATGCAATGCAATAAGTATGTAATTAAAAATAAGGAACTAATTATTTGTTTGGACGTTCTAACTTGAAATTGGTCTAGTTTATACTAGTTTGATTGTTAATTTGAATAATTTAATTATTTCATTGTAACATATGAGCCAGTCATTTTATATGAGCCGTGAGTAAAATAAAAAATAAATCTTGTCCCTTGCATTAAAAAAGGGGTCAATTTGTTTTAAATCCACGTACAAAATTTACATAATTTTCCATTTTTCCCAAAACAAATAAAAACATGTTCTAAATACATAAACTTTCACATTTTTTAAAATTTCTCACGAAAATCAACTCCGATGAAATCAAATCTGACTTGACACCAGATTCTGCTGAGGTGGAAGATGTATATGATAAATACTCTAAAACATGAATAGTTCAGTTATTGTGAAATAAATTGTATCAAATTAAACCTTTAAGATATTCCGCGTCAGCATAATCCGATGGCACTTATCAATTTCATCCGAGTTGATTTTCGTGGAACATTTTGAAAAATGTGAAAGTTTATGTATTTAGAACCAATTTTTATTTATTTTGAAAAAAAAATAATGTAAAATTTATAGATTTAATACAAATTAACCCTTAAAAATTGAGTTTCCGTTAAATTCAAGAGATAAAGACGCTCGTTAGCGGTTAGAGAAGTTAGACGAGTTTCTAATAACTTTTTAGATCAAATCAAATTTGTACATGGTCTTGTAGCCGCGCCCCAATTTAAAAGCAAAAATATAATTTAACTTACACTGTTTATTTACGATTTGCTTAACAATATTTTTAGTGCAAAAATTTTCTCCACTATCAATATAGTACAATTTTTCATTAAAATTTGTGCCGAAAACACCTATGCATGTTTATGGAAAATGAAGAGAGTATTTCTTTTGAGGGCAAAACACATCTTGAGATTCTTATACTTTTGTAAGTATTACTTCCTCAGTCTAGAAATCTTTTTTTGTCATTTTAAGAAGTCCAAAAAAATTAATATTACAATGCACTCGACCATTTCTATTAAAACCCATGACCATCTCAAAGTTTTCACAAACATGTTTCGCAATAACAAATATCTATGAAATTTATAAAAAAAATTTTGATAAATCATAAATAAATAAAGAAATTTTAAAGACCGAGCGACGGAGGACTCGAACCCAGAATCTCAGGTCTTGGACATTAACTTTTTACCGATAGGTCACACACGCATACTATGAAATCCACAATTGAGTTTGCTATTGGTTGTTAATTTCCGGTTTTTGTTTTCCCTTAAATTTTTTATTCATTTGACATCGATAACATCTAAGTTGATTAATTCATTGGTAGAAATAAAACTGAAGAAAACAAGGTCTTATTAAATTATTTTTTATAAGTTTTTTTTCCTAATAATTATCAAATTTTCAAATTCTAACTTGGATAATGTATAAAATTGATTTGAGTAATAATAAGTGACGTGTCATTAATTGACTAATTCTCATTCATAACGAAAAAGTTAACAAACGGAATACGATGAAATATAAAAGTATAAAAACTTAATTACTCTCTCTCCGTCCACGAAATGAGTACCCATATTTTCTTTTTCGTCCGTCCACGAAATGAGTACCCATTTTCCTTTTTGACAACTGTACCCCACACATCGCTTTAATTAATACACTAAAAAAGTGGGACCCTTAAATTATTTACACTACACTCCATACATTTCTTAAAACCCGTGCCGTCCACAAATGGGTACTCATTTCGTGGACGGATGGAGTATATATTAAAAAACACTAACAAAACGAAAATTTATAATACAAAATTTTTTGCCCTATTTTGTCTTTTTTTTCCCCGTATCATAAAGCCTACCGACATACCATAAATAAATAAATAGACAATTCGCTTCAATTATATAAATAAAAACGTTGAAAACGTAGTAAATCTATCATCCCCTTCTAAAAACAATATACTATTTCTATCATCTAACATTAAATATATAATAATATGTCGTATAGTAGTAAATCAAAAGTCGTATATTTCCAATAGTAGTATGTTTTTATATTACAAGCAGCAAACACGTGCTGAAAAGAATATATATTCGTAGAATTTGCATAGTATTATATTACTATATCTTAATACTATTCCAATTTCAGCATTCTGGTATTCTAAAAATTACACAGAAATCCACTAACAAAAAATTAAGAAAAATTCAAATTAAGTACAACACCTAATGATCACACGATTATAGAATAGAAGAAAAGAAAATATAGGATGGTACGGTATATATAAAATTAATCTATGTGGACGGAATTAATTCCTTGTGGAGTAATAATTGTTTGCATTATGAGAAGTCTATTATGAGTTGCATACTAAGATGAGACCCACACGCCAAGAAAACTTAAACTCTCCCGCAACAAATTGTGACACATTTTACTCCCATTTTAATCTCAAAAACCTAACTCACTATTTGTTTCATGCAACACGAAATCTTGTACATTTTCTATCTGATTTTCGGTACGTACGTGTAGTATATAATCGCAAAATAATACTGAATATATATATATATATATATATATATATATATATATATATATATATATATATATGAGCTTAAAAGAAATGGTGAAATGATACAGAAAAACAACCAATTAATGATGCATGGTTGAAAACATTTCAATTTTGTTCAATAATTGGTAGTATTGGGATTTGAAAATTCCCCAAGATAAGACCCTAATTCAGTTCAACACATATGTATTCTCATATTGTGATTATTTATACGTTATCCCACATTTTAATTGTAATGTCATGACATGATCATGTCAAGAATACTTTATCAATGAAATAAATACATTATTTTAAGAAAAAAGTAATTAAATAATAAAAAACTTAGTTGGTAGAGTGAGTTTGAAATTCTACCAGAATTATATATATATATATATATATATCAAGCTACTTGCAAAGAGCTAGTCTAATATGATTTACATATATGTTTCTAGATTAGGTTATAATGAGAATGACTATTTAAGTGAGAAATGAGAATATCAAATAAGGCAGTATAAATCAATGAATCAGATGCTTATAATGCATGAATAACATATTAACATTTTCACTGATCCTTTATCTCTCTCTCTCTCTCTCTCTATATATATATATATATATATATATATATATATATATATATATACACACACGCACACACGCGTGTGTGTGTGTATATTGTGATGAAATGAGTCCAAATATTTATCGTATAAAATAAAAATTATTTTTAGTCTTTAGATTATGAAGATCTACGGTGAATTCACGACTTTGATGAATAAATTCATGGTTTATGAGTGAATTTCATAAGTGACAAAAATTCTATTTAAAAAAACTCATAATTTTTCACATTGAATTTGTAATGTTTCGTAGCTAATTAATAGTGAACTAATTTTATACGATAATTGTCATAAAAAAATTACAGTAGTCGTGATTTGTCATAAAAAAATTACAGTAGTGATTCGTAGCTAATTAATAGTGAACTAATTTTATAGGGAGAGGTTCAAGAAAGAACCATAAATAAAAGAAGACCGGAGAACCATTTTCAGCCATTCGATCATCAAGATCTACGGTGGATGCATCATCTTATTGGATGAATGCAGATCCTGTGTTCGAATCCTGAAGGGAGCATTTTTTTTAAATTTTTTTTAGTGCATTAGTTTTAACAGCGAATGCATTAATTTTTACAGTGAATGCATTAGATTTGATGGTTTTCCCGTTCTCACAAATAATGTAGTTCTCTCTAGAACCACACCCTATATATATATATATAGGGTGCGGTTATAGTGAGAACCACACTTATCGTGAGAACATAAGAACCATTAAAATCAATGCATCTACTGTATAAATTAATGCATTCGCTATTAAATTTAATGCATCCGAAAATAATAAATTTTTTGCTCCCTTCAGGATTCGAACCCAGGATCTGCATTCATCCACCAAGATGATGCATCCACCGTAGATCTTGATGATCGAATGGTTTAAAATGGTTCTCTGTTCTAATTTTATTTAGTGGTTCTTATTTGAACCTCTCCCTATATATATATATATATATATATATATATATATATATATCTTATTTATAGTTTACAGATTATTGCACATAAAATATTTATATAATTGAACCAAAATATACTACAAAAAAAGTTTCTATTAGTGACATGAGGTTTGATAGCTAATATTCGTGCCACAAAAATTAGTGACATTTAAAAGTGAAACTACTATTAGTAACTAGCTATATAGTGCTAGCTATACTATCAAATGTCATTAGTTGAACTTTTTTTTGGTAGTGTATATAGTATACTATATTATAAATAAATCGTTGTACGTATGAGGCAATTATTCTCCAATTATATATATATATATATATATATATAGGAGAAGGCTAAAATAAGAACGCTTCTTAAAATATAAATTAGGAACCATTTTCAGCTCTTAGATCATCAAGATCTACGGTTGATTCATCACCTTGTTGAATAAATTCATGGTCCTGAGTTCGAATCCCAAAGGTAGCAAAAAAATATTTTTCGCAATTCATGCCTTTATACAGTTTATTCATGCGTGTTATACATAAAATTCATGCATTTTTGCTGGTTCGTAATTCTTAAAATAAAAGTGGTTTATTGAATAACCGCCCTATATATATATATACCCTATATAGGGAGAGGTTCAAGAAAGAACCATAAATAAAAAAAGAACGGAGAACCATTTTCAGCCATTCGATTATCAAGATCTACGGTGGATGTATCATCTTGTTGGATGAATGCAGATCCTGGGTTCGAATACTGAAGGGAGCAATTTTTTTTTATTTTTTTAGTGCATTAATTTTAACAGCAAATGCATTAATTTTTACCGTGAATGCATTAGATTTGATGGTTCTCTATATATATATATGCACGGCATCATATATAATTAAGCTCTTACTATGATTAATATTTTTATATTTTTTATCTTATTGCACAATTTGACTAAGAAGCCTTCCTGTAACAGACAGATTCTGATGTCATTCATACATATTAATTTCGTTTGGAAATCAATTAATTAAGACAGAAAATAGGCTACACTTGTAAAATCTTTATATAAGCACCCAGAATTGACCCCTAAATCATTATTTTATTATGATTCACAAACTCCATGCAAACCCTGGAGGACCTAGAATTTTAAATACACACTAAACAATATTAATAAATTAATTATTGAAAAATGTGTAACTGGCCTCTTCCTTTTTAATTGGGATTCAACTATCTTTTTAAGTGATGCTAAACAGTCACATTTTAATCAACCACAAATTAGTTAAATAAATAAAAATTTATTTAATAAAAATAAAATTTAGTTATTTTATTATATTATCTAGTTATTTTTTTGTAACTTTTTTATTTTTATTAAAAAATAAAATGAAAAATGAAAAAAGTTAAAAAATAAGGAGTGTGATATAAACAGTATAGTAAAATAATTAAATCTTATTTTTATTTAAAAAATAAATTAGATAAATTAATTTTTTTTCCCATTGAACTAGTTTGTACAATGTGCTGCATAGATTTATTATTCCTTTTTTTGTCAATAAACAAGTGTATGTAAAGACTGTACATGTATGCACAAATTTACATTTTAAAATCATATACAAATCATATACACATGATAAGATATGACAACGAATAATTGAATGGAGTTAATTCGATTTCTCAATATATACAGTATAGTACATTCTTAACGATTTCGAGTATGTATTGATATCTGACTTTAAACCATTTTTGATTTGTGAGTGATAGTAATTAATTTCCATCTGAATTGCCTAAGTTTCTGCTGTGACATAATAGTATATACTATTTATTAAACTTGCAATTAAAGCATTGGGCAGCGCAATCACCATACCTTTTGTCTCCTCTTCTCCTTTACTATCTCTCTTTAATTTCTCAGCTGCTCCTAATTTATGGTGCACAGACTAGTATGGTTTCAGACTTTAATATATAATCACACAGTCAAAGCTTTAATTTTGATACCCACCACACGTGCAACCTTAAGGTTTGTTTGGATGTGTATGTTCCAACTACCATGAAAAAAAGAAGAAAACGAAAAAACATTTCAAGAAAAGTAAAAATCAAATCCTACCCCACTAATTAACTAGCCCCTACTCCTACCTAGAAAAATCTTTTCCATGCATTAAGGAACAAGAAGAATCCACCTCTTTAATAAGTAGAATCCTTTAAAATTAGAATCTCGATCTAACATGTCAAAATTTGAATTTAAGTTTGTAATTAAATATTCTTTTTGATATCGAATAAGTGTCTCTAAGAACAGTCATCAAATTAAGCTGATAAAGAAGTGGATAATTTTACTCCTTTAATTCTCAATTGTTAATCCACGAGAAACGGATAGAGTAAAGAATATGAGGACATTACGGGCCTAAATAGTTAGTCGATTTTACATCATTTTAGATTTTAATATGTAGTTTTGAGATGAAATACTTAAATAAATAAAAAATCATCTCCAAATAAGATACTTCATTTTTTTTTTAGGATGATAGAATATCAGCTAGTTTAATAATTGCAAATATTAGCTTAGTCTGAAACTTTGAATCCAATATTGAGCCATTTGATTAATTTAATTTGACTCATCGCGCGGTTTTGGATTTTGACACTATGCATATTAATTTGCTACATGGAACTTTAAGAATTCATCCAAAATTTCATCTTCCAAGAAACTTGACCAAATAATTAAAATCTTTAGGCAAAAAAGTAGACAAGAATAGAAAAGGCAATTTGGAGGTATATATGAACACAGTATATATAATAGGGGAAATTAAAGTGAAATTCCACGATTTATATAAAACAAGGGTTTTCTTTTTTATTCCTAATCACCAGATTTGATTTAGAGGACCCTAGTTCTCTACTAATCAGAAAACCAAACTATAAAAAAAACAAAAAAAAAAAAGGAAAAAAGAGAAGATGGATAGGATAGATCGATTTAGTCAAAGAAAGGTATATGGTTATTGGTAATGCTGGTGTAGCTAGCCGTGCTAGAAGGGGATGTGTACAGAGACGGAGCCGAAGAAGTGGAGGTGATGACAATTGACGGCGGCGGCGGCGCTGCTACTGGAGCCGGCTGAGAGGGCGTCGGGGTGGGCGGAGCCTGCGGCAGCTCGGCCACGGACACGGCGAGTGCGGCGTTGGTGGAAGCGATGATGGAATTCGCAGCTTCTCTATACTTATATCTGAGTATCTCAGCCCTCACCGCGTTGAGCTCCGCTTGCAGAGTTTGGATCTGCTGCTGCAGAGCAGAAATTGCACCCATGCACCCATAAACTGGATCTCTTAGTCTCACGTTTGCTTCATACACCAAACTGTTGGCTGCGTCTGCTCTTTGAGCTTCCGGCACCTCCTAAAAAATCACAGTACTATTTTATTAACCTAATTTTTAATGCAAAAAATTGGTTAATTTGAAGAGAGCTTAAATCGAAAAGTTTCGACTTAAAAAAAAAAACAAATATAAATAAAAAAATTAAATTTAGTTTTAAAAAGGTGGTTGGGGATGATGACCGTGTTCGATCCCCTTATATCCGCAACTGACGTCTGTGTGCATATATAAGGCGTCGGTGAAATTTAACAAGTTCGTAACTTTTTGATAATGAGATTACTAGCTAGTCTGCTTGTAACTAGATAAATTAAGAGATCTTTAGATTTAGTTCTTGGAGTGATAGTATTAATTATGTTATGATATATAGATGTATGCTATACATACAAAATGGGACAAACTATTTATGATTTTGAGATCTTGCGTTTCAATTAAATTCCTAATTCTTGATAATCTATTGGGTGCAGTGATTGATTTTTATTCATGTATATGTGAGTGGAGAGTCCCCAAAACCCTTACTTTGGATTGAAGGAAGCATATATATTAGACTAATTTGTAACTCTCCGATACAATCTAACTCTTCGATACGATCAATATGTATTTCATTCTCTCAGTACACGACAAACACGAGAGGAGGACCTCGATTGATCACAATCTTTCAAAAAGTTGGATTTGACAACATTAAATCGACACCTAATTCGGATTTGAGATTCATGGAATAAAACAAAAATGAAAGTGGGAAATTATTACCATGAGCATCTTGGAAACATTGCTAGCTCCGAAGACTTTGTGAACAGCAGCAAATTTGTGGGGTTCGTGTGGGGAGAAATAGGGCGAAAAGGGGCATTCCTCAGCACATCTTCGCCTCAAAAGCTTGCACGCAGCGCACGGCGTGATCGTGTTTAAGCTTCCCGGCGGTCCGAAAACGTGTCTCCTTCCCATACTCACCGACGCCGACGGCGATGAACCATCGATCTCCGTCTTCAGCTTCTTCCCGATCTCACCAACCCCTTCCCTACAAACATAAGTAAGTTACATGTATTTGCAACAAATAATCATCATCATCATCATCATGTTTGTGTGGTTGTAAATGAACAAGACCAAGAATAGGGTTTTTGGGGTTTGATTTGATTTACCTTTCTCTTGACATTCAAGAAATATATATGTAAGAAAACAACAAAATTGAAAGTGAAGAGGCAGAAGATTACAAAAAGGGCTTGCTTCAAAGATCAGATCTCTCTCTCTCTCTCTCTCACACACACACACACACAAAGTAGGGTCAATGTTGTGTTTGTTGAAGAAAGTGGCAAGATCTTTAAGTGTGGAAATTGGTGAAGTAAAAACTATTGAGGGCGGCTGGCTAGCAAGCACAACACAAGGTGATGAGAGAGAGAGAGAGAGAGAGAGAGAGAGAGAGAGAGAGAGAGGAGAATGCCAGCTCTTGAGAGAGGTTGCCCATGTGTGAGATCTCGCAGAAATTGACTTTAGGAAAGCAACACATCCTGACTTTGCTTCACACGTTCAACAATAAATATTTGATTTGATTAAAGAAATTATCGAACTTCTCAAGCTTATATATACATGCATATACAAATTTGGAATGTGGACAGCGACATCTTCCTATATCTCAACTTATTATTGTAGCATCATGACTTCAATAATATTGGTACAGAAATTAATTATCATTGTGTGTTGTATTTTAGCTATTTCAGTGAAATTCCATCACTATCAATATTAGGGTGTGGAATATATATAACGGGAAAGATCTTGGCATGAACAAGAACTAGTGAAAATCTTTTTTATACTGTACCTTTTTTTGTCACCGTACTACCTCGCACGAGTGTCAATTTTCTTGGTAGAATTATCAACAACTAATATTGCATATATTTACATAGACTTTGTCGATTAGTTGAATCTACCTTTTTGTCTTTTGTATGCTACATTGATTAAAATAATGCTAACGCGAAGAAGAATGTAATTTCCTCACTCTTATAACAACCAATCCTTTTATTCTTTAATTTTCTGCACATTTTAATTCTATTTATTTATTATATGCGTATCTCGTTTATAATTAATTATGAATGTGGCTAAATATTTATATTTTATAACTAAACGTTTCAACATGTATACATACCAATTATTTATATACTAGCTATAAGCCTATAATAAGAAAATTTAATCACATAATGCCACATGGGAACTTATTAATTATTACAAATATTTTCTCTCAAACGGCTACCACAAATATTTCAGTTTAACAATACCAATATATTTTCATTTATGTTATGGATGCGTAAAACAATTAACTTCCCCTTCAAAAAAAAAAAACAAGCAAATTTCATCTAGTTTCAATTATCAAATCTCATGTAATAATATTATCCCCTTAAAGTAAAAGGAATGGAAAAAAAAAAGGTGAAATCCGTTTTCATAGAAAGTAAGGAAAAAGAAATGAGAGATTTAAAGAGACAATTTTTTTTTATTCCTCCTTTTTTATGATAAATTTACAATAATAGAAATAAGCACAATCAGCACAAAAAAAAAGAAAAAAAAGAAGATGAAGATAGAAATAAAATAAGCAGTAGAAGAATGAAAATATGAGTGTGCTATAGAATGAGAGTGGGCTTAAAAAAATGCACGGGGTGTGGTATTTGTTCATTTACAAATTCAGGGGTAAGATAGTAATTCTAAATCACAAACTCTAGCCTTGTTATTGGGGTTGGGCTGGGCCATGCTATGATCTTGGGCTGATCCTGACCCAACTTGGTTCGGCCCATTTAGATCTTCTAATCTAATTCATATTACTAATTGAGCTCGAGTTGTGGCTTCTCGACGTTCCGCAGTAGTTGTTTCCTTGCAAGTCAGCTGTTGACTCAATAGTAATCACACGTTTTTTGTCACAACAACGAGCGCCCCCACATCTTTTGTTGGCTCTAGGAAAATTCCTAACTCCTAAGCTATATTAATATCTTTGATCACGCTTCTTATGTTTTCTGTATCTCCACTCTGGTCAGAGCTTAATCACAATTCAAATTCAGCGGTATGTCTAATTTACTTTGTTCTTCTCATTCAACATTGATTTGGGTTTGTATTTTTATTGTTTTTTTCTGATATGGGCTACCATTTAAGTACCTTCTTTTGATTCTCTGTTTCTAGATTCTTGATTATGTCATATTCCTGCGTGTTACCTGTTCCTGCCAATGTCAAAAGTTTGAGCCTTTTTTTGCAGAATTACGATATGAATTTGGGGTTGTGTTGTTTGCTGACAATTTTTGAAGGACTGGGTGTTGTTTGATGAGTCATACTATAATTTTTATTAAGCCTAATTTTAGGAGTGGTTGTTGGCTTCTTGATACACAATTGTGGCATATTTGAGAACATGTTTAGAGTAAAATAGACTTGCATTCACCACTCTTTTGGTTGCTTTCTTCTCATAGGATTGTGTTGGCCGAACTTCCAAACTACTTTGAATATGTGATCATGACTATAATGTTGATGAAAACTAGTTCAAGACTTTGTCGTCATCTTCTCCATTTCGTCTCCTTGTGAATTATACTTAACATGATGCTAATGTAAAGGATAATTGCACGTTTTGGTGTCACATAACTCGCTAGTTCTGTTCATAATCTTGGCCTTATGGTGCATTCTATACATATTGGGTAAATATTAACATCTAGCAGTAGAGTTGGAACTAGGTATTTGGTTACAGTCTTCACTTCTATAAGAGCAATGGAAGATGATCTTCGTTTCGTTGGAGTTACATGAATACACTGCATTGTATTTTGTGTTCAAGTCTTCTTATTGTATTGTGACTAGGCCTCATTTTTCTCTCTCGTGAATTGCCTTATAGGTTTTGGTTGCTCGTGCTTGAAGCTTGTGCTGAGGTTTTAGTCGATTTGGGGCCCCAACTGGTAGGGTTCTTGTGGCTTGACTATGGGTCTTAAGGGGGCTATATTGATGCAAAAATACGAGTTGGGAAGGTTATTAGGCCAAGGGACGTTTGCAAAAGTTTACCACGCTAGGTGTGTCGAGACGGGGCAGAGCGTGGCCATCAAAGTGATTGACAAGGGGAAGATTAGGAAGGCGGATCTCTTGGATCAGATAGAACGAGAGATATCTGTAATGAGGCTCGTCAGACACCCCAACGTCGTTCGTCTCTATGAAGTCATGGCCACCAAGACCAAGATCTATTTTGTGATGGAATATGCCAAAGGGGGCGAGCTCTTCAACAAGGTGGTGGCTCAGGGGAAGTTTCCGGAAGATGTTGTAAGAAAATTGTTCGTGCAGCTGATGGATGCCGTTGAGTTCTGCCACAGCAGAGGCGTGTACCATCGCGATCTGAAACTCGAGAACATACTGTTGGACGGGGATGGGAATGTCAAGGTGTCGGATTTTGGGTTGAGCGCCCTCACTGAAAGCAGGCGCTCGGATGGGCTGCTCCACACGAGCTGCGGCACCCCTGGCTACGTAGCGCCTGAGATAATCGAGAGGAACGGGTACGATGGCGTGGGAGCGGATATCTGGTCGTGTGGGGTGGTGCTTTATGTTCTGTTGGCCGGTTATCTTCCTTTTCACGACCGGAATTTGATGGAGATGTATAGAAAGATTATCAAAGGAGAGTATAAATTCCCTAGTTGGTTTTCGCCCAAACTTCGGAGACTAGTTTCAAGAATGTTGGATCCAAATCCAAATAGTAGAATCTCAATCGCAGAGATCAAGGCAGGTTGTTGGTTCAAGGGGGGAAATGGAATTAAAGGTGAATCAGTAGTATCTCGTGGTGTCGCGTGGGGAGAGAGCAACGAGAAAGAGGCGCGAAGCCTTTCAAATTTGAACGCGTTCGACATCATATCCTTGTCGGATGGATTAGATCTTTCCAAACTGTTTGAGGAATCTGGCTTGGACAAGGAATGCAGGTTCATATTGTGCAAGCCTGCATCCTTGATCATCTCCAGGCTCGAGAAGGCGGCCAAGATCGTGGAGATGAAGGTGAGTAAGAAGGACGGGGGGCTGCTCAAATTTGAGAGGTCCAAGGAGAGCAGAGACGGGGCTGTGTCGATTGAAGTTGAGATCTTCGTCATCACTCCGGTGCTTCATTTGGTGGAAGTGAAGAGAGGATACGGAGACGTGGTGAAGTACAAGAAGATATTGAACGATGTTATAAGACCTCGTCTCGTTGACATCGTTCGACCATCTTACGGCGAGGTATTATATTAGCAGTGGCTACCATAAGTTATAGGTTTCGGGTCGAGTTGGTGGGAGCATTTTCTTCACTTTCGACTGAGCTGAGGATTCTTTTCACATGAATACTGATTACCGAGCATAGCAAATGTAGTTGAAAGTTGAAACTGTCAAAACTTCCAAGTTTTGCAGCAGAGTATAGTTTTGATGATTTTGTTTGATCATCATCGATTTAATTATTTCTTTTTGTTTTGGGTACGTGCACTAGAGAATCCACAAATCTGGATGGTTTCTGAATTCTGGGAACTTTCTTGCTAAAAGCTTATTTCAGAAGGTCCACAATTTTTATAAATGTCAAATTTCTTATGAAAAATCGATCAACTCTACAATAACCAACGAATATCAACCTTTGTTCGATTTCCCAATTTGGCATTCCTTGTAATCACCTCCTACGTTATGGCAAACTCAACATCTTTAATTTTCCATAATGATTTTTCATCGACCCAAATGAAACGGACTAGGTTTTCTTTAAATACGAAGGTCAATTCAATCTGAAATTTATGGATCCGCTCCAACGAGTCTTTAATTTGGCAAGATTAAAGTCGAAATTTTTTGCCGAAAGATATTACTACTACAATTCAAATGAACTAGCTCATACCTCGATAGAGTTGGCACGAAAATAACTTATAGAATTGAATAGCCAAAATATTACTATAATTCAAATGACCATATTTAAGAAAAATATATGTATATTTATCTCTCTAAACATTAAATATTACTCTTTCCATCCATGATAAAAATTTATTAGGAGGGATAGACACGAATTTTAAGACGAGTTTGTTGAGTTTATTGGGAGTTATGAAAATATGTTAATTAGTATTAAACATGTAAATAGTAAAGGAAAATAGTGTATTATAAGTGATAGGGTATAGTCCAAAAATACAATAGGAATTTTTTTTGTAGACATCCTAAAAAGGATAAATATGAAGTTTTGTCATGGATAGAATGAGTACTAGTTATTATGTAAATCGATGTTCAAATGATATTTATTTACGTGAGCGTTCGTTTGTTGTATGGAGTATATATTATCACAAAACCAAAAACGTAAAGTTAGGATCGAAAAAAAAAATTATAAATCGAATTACCCATAATCGATCAATCCGACAATCCAAATAAAAGGAACTTGAACAACGGTAAATTGGAAGTCATCATTAGGGATATAAAGCGAAGTAGAGGAACAACGGTAAATTGGAAGTTATCGTTAGGGGGTGCAATAATGAACAAGAAGCATCAAAAGAAAGAGTGAAAGGTAGAAACAAGCACAAACACACTACACAACTATATTCAAAATCAACAACACTTTACAAACCCAAATTAACCAGAATTTTTCATCTTCTGAAACAATGTATGAAACGCTGCGCCATGAATTTCGAAATCCGGCACTTGCATTCTTATTGTCTGCATCCTACCACTCTATCACAAACTAAGCTTTTTTTCGTTTTTTCATCGTAAATTTATAAACCCTTTGAATAATCACTGAAATATTAATATACAAGAACGAATATGTTTTGTATCGACGACCCAAAAATGAATAAAAAAACACTTATATTCAAACAACAAACAAAAAGTAAGACGAAACTACCCCTGCAACCGCCGTGGGCCGAGTGGGAATCCAAGTCCTAGTCGCTGCCGGAAACCTGCACCTCCGGTCGCCGCAGAATTACCGGCCTAATCTTGTTATTCCACAACCCGGCGAACGCAGTGGCGTCTCCGGCCTTCCGTTTCACCTCCACCACCACCAACCGGTCGGTTAACCGGTAGACGTCCAAGGAGACTACGAAATCACCATTTTGCCCCTCCAGCTCCACCCCGCATTCCTTGGTCTTCCTCAGCTGCAGGCCGCCGCTCTCCGCCTTCACCACCTCCTCCACCTTCTCCATCACTATCTCCGGCTGCTCCTCCGCCGTGAGACGGTCCACATCCTCCGAAGCTACGAACTTTCCGTCGAACAATCCGCTCAGATCGAGTCCTCGGGAGAAGGAGATGATGTCAAACGCGTTCAAATCCTGCAATTTCCTCTCTTCATCCTTCCACATGCCGCAGATGCTCTCGGGTTTCACCTCCGAATACCCCTTCCTGAACCACGGATCACGCTTGATTTGTTCAATCGAGATTCTAGTTTCAGGATTTGTGTCCAGTAATCGACAGAAAAATTGCTTCAGATCCGGCGAAGTCCACTTAGGGCACCGGAATTCACCTTTGTAGATCTTCTTGTACATATTCATTAAATTCGGGTCGTTAAATGGCAAATATCCGGCGGTGAGGACGAACAAAACGACGCCGCACGACCACGCGTCCACCTTCGCTCCGTCGTAGCCTCTCTTGGCGAGGATCTCCGGCGCCACGTAGGCCGGCGTGCCGCAGAGCGTGTGCAGGAGGCCGTCGGGCCGCACGTGATCCGCCAGCGCGCTGAGGCCGAAATCCGAGACCTTCAGATCGCCATTCTCGTCCAGCAACAGATTCTCCGGCTTCAGATCGCGGTGGTATACGCCTCTGGAGTGGCAGTAGCCGACGGCAGAGATGAGCTGCTGGAAGTACTTCCGCGCGAGATCCTCGCTGAACCGCCCCTTGGCCACCTTGGCGAAGAGCTCCCCGCCCTTGACGAACTCCAACACGATAAAAATCTTCCTCTTGGTGGCGAGCACCTCGTACAGCTTGACGATGTTGGGATGCCGCAGCCGGCTCATGATGGAGATCTCGCGCTTGATGTTGTTTATGAGCGTCGCATTGTTGTTCAACCTGCTCTTGTTGATCACCTTGATGGCGACGCTGCGGCCGGTGGCCACGTCGCGCGCGTGGTACACTTTGGCGAAGGCGCCGCAGCCCAGCAGCTTCCCGACCTCGTACTTGTTGAACAGCGCGTTCTCCGGCGACAGAGCCATTGTCGAAGCAGCGGTGGCCAACGGCGGCGCGCGAGCGGAACTCGACGCCCCGTGGATCTCCGACATCAACGGTGAATCTAGACGCCGGGCAACGATTGAGAGATTGTTGAAGAATTGGGGGAATTCCAGCAGCAGAAAAGGGAGGTTTTGTTAGGTCATACACCTAATAATAGTTGTGGTATTAATTTTTTTTTGGAGAGATTGGTTGGTTGAGCCTATTTCGAGATTGTTTAGGAATTATAATTAATCGCATGTTTCTTATACTGTAGTTCTGGTTGACACTAATTTGCGCGTTGTTGTCCAGCTTTGTAGGTTATAATACTATTGTTTGAAAATTGTTGTGGTCCATAAATAAACTTGGAATTTTGCTCTTTCTTTTTTATTTTTCTTCCTTTCTTTTTTGTGAGGTGGGGTAGATAAGAGATGTCTGGTGTTGGGGTTAAGTGTTATTTCAAATCTAGAAGAGGTGGGAGATGGACAGTGATTAGTGAAAGTGATTTTAAAAGATATGAAATTTATTTTATGGATCAAAATTTGTTTTAGACCCAACTCACAAAAAAAATTATGAAAAGATTTGTTTTCGATTTCAAGCAACGATTTTGAAGGAATGGAAGTCCAATGAGCTTCAACTATTGGGTTGGCTGGAATAATACAGAAAAAATAGTGTAATTACTGTTTGTATTTTCAACTTTCGCTATATCGTCTTAAAAGATACTCATTTTTTTAACTTATATTTATTTTAAAAAATCTCCAGCTTTCGCGATGTAACAAGAATATGATAATTGAATTATGAGACTTCTCCTGGTTCTCGCATAAATTACGTAGGTTTGTTTTTCATCTAAACATCAAAGTATGTCCCCAATTTTAGTACTATTTTTTTAGAAAAATATCCTCAATTAATATTTACTTTTTAAATTTTTCCAAACCGTAAAATAAGTTGTAAATTAGGGCCCCAGATCATAGATTGAAAAAAATCTACATAAAATTTTTGCAAGAATTTTGTGAAATGATTCATCTTTTCATCTTTGTAAACAACTATCAAAGCTTAACTACATTCGCTTTAATGTTTAGATAGAAAAAAGTATATATATGTAGAGTCCACACGAATTTGGCATGAAGTGAGGTGATTTATCAATTCGTTATTAGATAAAATCAAGATATTTTTTAAAATATCGTGAAAGATAATAATGACATAAATTTTTAAAATATCACGTAAATTGAAGACACAATTTGTACTTATACTAAAAAACTATGGCTAGATGTGTTTGTGAAAATCTATTTTATATACTTGTTATTATGTATAAATGTCCCATTGAGATACTTCTAATTAAACATCATATAATATATACATACATGTATATGTATTAATAAGGTGAATCATTTGTGTCATGTATCATTATCTACTATACCTTACGGTCCATGTATATCACTGCATAGCAAAAATCAATTCAAATTTGAACACATGAAAGGTGTTGTATATGTCTTTTTCTTAGGCAATTGCAGCGCGTGCTTGTAAGAATATTTCAGGCATATGCCGATGTATTTCATTTTTTCATTGTAAAAGTAATAACTTTGTGTTGGTTTTTGAAATAATAAAGTGGGTGTGTTCTCATTGGACGTGTTCATATTGATTGATAAATTTGTTATGAGAAAATAAGGAATAACAAAATTTATCTATTTAAATGTTTTCTTTCTTTTTTTTTCATTTTCTATAAAAATGAATTTCACTATTTCTTACTCTTTTTTTCACTCTAAAAAAGAATAATATTATCCCTCTATTTTTTATGTGATTATATTATCCCTCCTTTAAGTGAAAAGATGTCTGAAAAATGGAGTAGTGAAATTCTTTTTTGTAGAAAATAAAGAATAAGAAAAATGAGATGTAAAGGGAAGATTTGTTGTTATCCCTCATTTTAGCGATACATATATCATCAAGGAGAACACACCCTTAATTAGTTGTTAATTCATCATGAGAAAATGAGGATAATAAAAATTTCACATTTTAAATTCCTTGTATTTTTCCCTCTCATTTTATACAATAAAGAATTTCTACCCTTTCCCACCCTTCATTTTCATATTATCACACCAAAAATTGAGGGATAATATTATCCCTCATTGGAGTGAAAAAGGAGGATAAAATTCTATTTTTTTTTTGTAGAAAATGAGGGAAAAGAAAAAAAGAATTTAAATGGATAAATTTTTGTTATCCCTAACTTTGTTAATTACTCTCTTTTTTTTTAATATAGTAAATAAATTTAATGACAACACGATAGTGGACTCAAACTCAAGACTTTAAGTCTTAGGCATTAATCATCTACGATTAGAGAAATACACACTAAATTGCACATATGCATGTATTATTATAATTAATAAAGTTATAATATAATTTATTTATTTTTTACTTTATTGGTATAACACAATATAAGAAGATAATTTTCATTTTCTCATTTTAACTCGTGAAGTTCTTAAATTCTTTTTTTTTTTTTTTTTTTGAGAAAAAGTTCTTAAATTCTTCTTTTCAGAAGAAGGTTTTTAGGTAGATGTGGACCATGTGGTGTTTCATGTGTGAATTTGATGTTAACCACTTTCTCCTAATTTGGACACGTTTAATGCCACGTGAACTCGTCCGTTTAAAAAATGAATAACCCGACCCGTTTGTTAGCCGGCCCGGAAAATGGCCTGAGCCATCAATCCCAAATTTGAAATCTGCACGTAGCTATCCTACACGTGTATGAGAAGATTCTTTAGCTAACGTGTCTGACTTTTCAAAATTTTCTGCTTTTAAATTACTCCCTCCGTCCACTAATTCAAGGCCTTCTTTCCTTTTTTGGACGTTCACCAACTCAAGGCCTATCAATTTTTAGTAAGTTTTTATTTATATTTAATTGGTGGGTCCCAAAGCAATACATTTTTTCTCCACTCAACTAATAAATAATACATTAATTGTGGGTCCCTTTCTCCACTCAACTAATAAAAATACACTTTTTCTTAAAACCCGTGTTTTGCTACTTAGGTCATGAATTAGTGGACGGAGGGAGTAATAATTTTTGCCTTTTGATTTTGAAGGAACTAATTTTTTATTTGAGGGTGGCGGCAGGGCGGCGATCGGCCGAGAAGCGGTGCTAAATGGTCGGCGCTTGGTCAAATATTTCTAACCATAAATTTATTTTTCGTGATTGAAAACTATGTTATAAATTACGCAGGCGGCAGCATGGAGCACATCAAGATTCATTCTCAAAGTCATAAATTTTGTCAGTTTTTTTTATCCGGTATATTTTTCTATTCTTTTTTTTTTATAAAATATTTTTTTAATCTTAGTTCTTCACGTTAGCTTAAAAATTCCAGTTTTTTCCCCTCAAAAAAAAAAATTACAGTTTTAGTTTTCCGGACTTATTTTCGCATTTTATTTTTTAAACTTTTTCCATTTTTTTTAATTACCAAATTTTATTTTGATTCTTATCAATTTCATATTTAAGTTTTAATTTTGTTCAACATGTTTGGAAAAATGGCATAATACATTTTGTTTAAGAAATTGGTAATAATTAGTAATCTAACTTTGAACTAATAGTTTCCTTAGTCGAACGCATATACTATTAATAAATAAACTATATAGTTCTATGAGCAATAATTAAGGTCATACCAAAAATGAGAAAATTATGCAAACGCCTTTCGAGCAATAATTAAGGTCATACCAGAAATGAGAAAATTATACAAACGGCTTTCTGATTAGTTTAGCCCAGAAATATTGCTTAAGCATCAATAATTAAATACATTTATGTAATTTAGTTTTTCATACTAAATCGAACTATATATGCTTCAATAATGAAATTTTCCAAGAAAAGAAATACATGTAATTATTTGTTCAGCAAAAACGCCATTAATAATTGTAGATCGGCCGCATGATGATTGATGAATGATGTCTCGTTCAATCGCACATTTAAAATAGCTAAGGTGACAGCCAATACATCCATTCAATAATTTAATAACAACAAATAAACCAAATGACAGCATATGCTTTCATTGCATTATATGCATTGACGCAACTTATATTTTTTTAAAATTTTGTATTAGTGCAGATGCATATAAGTAATTGTATTGTTATTGATATATACATGATGTTTTGGTGCAAACTTAGACTTAAAATTTATATATGTATAAGAAATTATTTTTGTTCATATAATTAAACATTTCTTTTACAGATATCTTTATAAAAGAAATATAGTTAGATGTAGACAATTACAAAATATACTATATATGAGGTTTTCGGTTGTTGAGATTGAATTAGTTCGAGATTAAGTTGACTCGAGGTTGATTTTGTTATATAAGGAAAGGCCAAAATTCATAATTCAAGATTATATATCCTATGTGACGTTGTCCCGAAAATTGAATATCGGGTTGATTCAAAAAAAGTTGAATATCAGGCCGTATCCACTTAACTGAATAAGATATCATAAATTAAAATTAATTTGATCTAATTCTTAATTGTCTGATCATTCAAATCGAATAGCCCTATTTGTACTCTCAAAAAATAAATATACTGCTGTTCTTTCTCTCTCTCGTGTGAAGAGAGTAGTACTACTATTTATTTATTTGAGCCATTCTTGTAAAAACAGACTTTTCAAAACACATGGATATATTATGGTCTAAGTAGTCTATAGATTGAGTTCACTATTTTCTTCAACTTTGGCTAATCTTCTAGTCGATCTTGAAATAATTCAAGCTGATTATAATAGTACTTTCATGTATTATCGGAAACGACTATTTAAAACTTGTAATCATAGAAATAATTTTTGTACATAATAATTTGTCACCAAGAAAACATAACATATATAGGAGTATATAATTGGGGATGAATAAACTGAAAATAAAAATTAATAGTTATGATGGGTGAGCATTAGGATTAGGGTATGTAGAATTTGTTCCGACACTTGCACTTCCAAGCTTCCGGGTAGTACTCTGTTGTCACCGGCGTCCCCGGCGGCACCGGCACATGAACCGGCGTGCACGGCGTGCAGCCGCCGCACTTTGAAGTGCATCGCGGCGGTGATGATCCCAGTCCCCCGATTCTCCTTGCCATGCTATTATTCGCTCCAATCTTGTAGCTTTCTAAATCCTATATATATCAATACATAAATAAATTGAAACATTTCATAGATGTGTAGCCAAAATGAGAAATTTAATTACATCTCATTTGCGAGCTTAACCAATGCATAAATTTGGGCCATCTAGAAAATGCCAAGACTTTTTTTTAGGGTCCTTTTACTTTGATGGAAAAAGAAAGAAAAAATATATCTTCACCCATTTATCATCATTTTCATATGTTTATTATGAAAGATTTTTTTTACGAGCAGGATGATATATTTTTTTAGTCAGCTCATTTTCTCTCTAACGTTAAAATGTTAAAATATTTTGGGTAGTGGTGTGAAAATATTTTTTAATATTTTCTCACATTTTCATCTCTAATAAATATATGATAAAAAGGAGAAAAATGTAATATTTTTTCATCTTTTCTTATCTATCACATTTTCCAATATAAAGTTTACAACCAAAGTAAACGCACCCTTTAAAGGCATATTTAACAATAGAGTAATACTTAAATGTTAAAATAGGGCATACTAACTATTTTTATTAATGCAAATTAATCAATTTATTATGAATTTTCGAACACTAACCTCAAAGGCAAATGTGAGTTAAAGAAGACGCCTAGTTTAAGCGACAAAATTGAGGCATTAAAGCATTAAAGTCTTTATTTTGCAAAAGGTCAATAATTCATTATAATATATGTATTAAAGTCTTAACAACATTGATTGCTGATTTGAATATGATCTAATTTATACTAATTTAATTTAAATCAAAACTGTAGTATATATTTAATTTCATGATAATATATGTATTATTATATTAAAAAAGAAAAGAAAAGAAAAGACTAATGACTAGTGTGAACCGAGGAGGGCATCTTGACATCTTGTTGTGTTATGGTTCCACACAGAGTGGGTGTGTGTGAGAGAGAGAGGGGGCCCGGGTAGGTAGTGTGGGCCAAAATGCTATTTGGGCTTTATTTAGAGCGGGCCCAGCATATTTTGCCTCCTTATTCAACATCTAGTAGACTAGTATTATTTTTAAATAAAAAATAAAGAATTATTTAAAGTCTTTATTCCACTCTTACTATCCACATAAAAGTTGTATGGCTCTAAATTTTGTAATCCGTAAATTGCCAATAAGAAAGAATCCTAATAAGTGATACGTGCATTTTTCCTATTAATAGTATGATGTATTGGATAATACGAGGCTATCTTATTGCAACAAAAAAATACATGGAAAATGGTCAGAATCGTTTCAGTGGTTGTAGAAGGAATTAACTTGTGAATAAAATAAAAATTAAAAAAAAAATCTGAATAAAATCACTAAATTCCGAATTAGAAACCACACAGTCTGGCCTCTGAGCTAGTGGCTATAAATTAAAGACTTTTGATTTGTGGTAATTGAATTTGCCGTAATATATTAGGTACACCCAGAAATTCAGTATATATACTCCAATAAATCAAAATTCTATTGTAAATAATAATTTTTTCTTACCATAAACAATAAAAATTACTAACTTCTTCGTACTCAAGATTAATGTCTATTCTTCTTAACATTCAGTAGAAGTTATATCTAGAAATAGATAGAGTTCCAAAATACTCCTCAAAATTCATTGATTAGGACGTACTAATTTTATTCCAATGATGCATTTATAGTTGATCACACGATCAAGTAACATGCTAATTGATAAAAAAGGAAAACACGAAATTTAAATAAAATGTAAGCCATAAAACTAGAAAGAATTTGTTGTAAGGGTTAATTGCATATAAATTACCAAACTTTCAACAAATTCTCATTTTGCATATGAACTTTAAAATCTTTATTAAAATTATTCAATTATTAATTTCTTCTCATTTTGCATATTTGTCCATTTTCCGACCAAACTTTGGGCCTGAAATGGCGTCGTTATCATCCAACTATACATCACAACATCAGTTCTATTTTTCCACACGGTCATATTTATGCCACTCAAGCATATTCATATCAAGCGAATATATTTATGCCATGTCACCACGATGAAAAATAGGCAAATATGCAAAATGAGAAAAAATTAATAGTTGAGTAATTTTAATAAAGATTTTAAAGTTCGTATGCAAAATGAGAATTTGTTGAAAGTTCAGTAATTTATATGCAATTAACCCTTGTTGTAATTATATTAATTTCTCACCTTGTTTGAAATATCACCACCTTGGACAGACAACAAACGGATGCTCTCTGCATAAGTACCATAAAAGAAGAAAACATAATGAAATTAAACGTATAAAATCGAACTTCGTGATTTAATTTGGGGCCAAATATATTATATTCAGAAATGAAAAAAGATGAAATTTCAAAATCCTACATAATCTGTACAAACTGATCATAAATCTTAAGTTGAAGAAATTATACCACTGACCTGAAAAACATACGAAGAAACAAAAGATTGTAAGAGAAACTGTGGGAATTCTCAACCCCATAAGCCTACTTCTTCTTCTTCCTCTTCCTCTGACTCCGACAGTATTCAGACAGATCTTCATCAACAGCAAGAAAGTTAACTAATAGCTAGGAATTAATAAATTAAACTGAAAATCTTGGAAAATATATTTGTGGGACGATCCAATGATATCTGGTGCCCCATGCAACAAAATTTTAAATATTTTTGGGCTGAATTTTTTAATTTTTGTGCACGCGGTTTAAAGGGTGGGCTTTGTAGGGTTATATATATAAAGAGTGGAGTGAGGTCGCTTCAGCTTTGCCTTATTTTAAAAAAAATTTATTTTGAGGAAAAGTTTTACCTTATTTGGAGGTGAGATTCTGCAACAAGTTTCTATTCTGTTTGGGGTTTAACTATTTCATGTCGTGTCTTTGTTGGTTGTATTTATGTTACTTTGTGCGTCATAATAATCAATGTCTTTTAATACTAGTAGTTGAAGTAGTAGTGATGAAATAAAGTATGAATGAAAATATTGTGTAAGAAATAGAAAGTATGGTAATTTTTGTGTAGTTCCTAAATGATGTAACTCGTAAAATAGTTGAAATTTGCTACATATATATGGTAGTTGCGCAATTATTTAATGGTATGCAGGTTATATATTTCAAGACTTAAGATGCATAATGATATACGTACTCCATGTGCCCACCGTATAAAATACTACTCATTTTGTTATTTTCGTTTGTCCATAAAAGAAGTCCCATTTTATTTTTGATAATTTTATTATTCATAATAAAATGGGACTTTTATTAAAACTCATATAATTTTGAAATGAGTAGTTTTTTTGATGGACTAATAGAATATATAATATAGAGTATATATCAATTTCATCGGCATATGTATATTGGGGGGTCTCGACCATTACAAAGGTTCTAAATTTTTAATGATAGGATCTATTAATTACTTTTATTTAGAAAGTAATAATCAAATTTATTTCACCTTGCTTTAATTAGGATTATTCACCCAATGGAAAATTTTAAATGTGCTAGGGTTGCTTGCCTATGGCCAGGTTTGAAAATGTTTCCCGTTGCTGAATTAATGAATTTAAGTTACGAGAGAAGATTTCTGCATTGATGTATGCTGAAATATATCACATAACACAATTTGTGAATAAATAAGAAATCATGTACTTCATTTATTAGGTTTCGTAATTTGTTATCTATATATAATCTACTGACTAGAAAAAGAAAAAAAATTGAAGCACCCAATCCTTAGATAAGATTAGGTATCCACTTGAACAGACCTAGCTAGCAATGCCTAACAATTGTAGTAGTCCAATATCTTAATCAAATTCGTAATTCGTTATCTTTAAATTATGTTTTAATTACTAAAATGCTTTTACTTCCTTTAGTACAAAGTTTTAAATAAAATGACACAGTTATAACCACCTATCTATTACAAACATACTTCATGTGCTCTACACAAAAGATTCTTTATTTTATTTTTACAGAGAAAATATATTTTTTTTTTCTTAAAATTATTCCATTTCTTAATTAGGACGTTAGCCAACTTTAGATGAATTTGGAACGAATGGAGAAGATTATAACATGGCTTGTAAAAGTAGGTATATATAAATCAAGAAACGGTCGCATTTACATATATATAATCGAATACATTCTCAACTCATCCTCTTATAAATAAAACTAATATTCTAATCACAATACATTTTTTTAAAAGCTAATTAATCACAACATGTATTACACTACAAGAAATTGAGTTTTCGCCCACACACGTAAATGTGGTTAAAGGTATGGTTATGTGTGGGTATAGATAATTACCCACACATAATGCAAATGTCAACATGTGTCACAATAAAAATGTAGAGAAAGGTTTTACCCACATATATATTTATGTGTGGATAAATCTAATAATATTGTCGACACATATATATGTCACTAAAAGTGTCTCTTATGTGTAAATAAATATATTTTTATCATAATATAATGCCGATGTGGAAATTATGTAGATGATGACGTGGCATTCGATATTGACACGTCACAATTTATATGTGTAGGTAATTGATATAATATATGTGTAGGTATAAATTTTAATAAAAAAATTAATATTTAAATATTAGGAAAAAATATTACTTTGTGATTATAAATATCAATTTAATTGTGTATAAAATATATTTTATGTAATTTTTTTTTGTATTTTTATTTCACAATCTGGTATGTGAAATCAAAAATAAAATATAAATACAAAAAACACATGAAAATGCATCTAACACAATTATAACATAGAAATTTTATCAAATAATATTACATAAAATCAAAATAATATGTCAATTGCAAACATTCCAAAACATTTAAATAACTAAGGTGCCAAAAATCTATTATGTGTCTTGAAGATAAACCAAGCTCTTCATCTTCATCGACTTGTCGTATTGCAATCCATTTCCAAGCTTCAACCTAGAAATGAGTATTGAACGAAAATAGCAATAATTAATTAATGGAAATGGTAGTTGAGAGGAAACCACAAACCTCATGAAATTCAGTCAAATAGGAGAAACAGAGGATATGATGAATAAGAACAAAATGGAGCGCAATAAATGAACTGACATTGTAGTTCCTGACAATCCACACACGCTGGCAAAAGGGGCACTCGTAAAACACGTATAACCTTAAATAAAAAGGGGAAGAAAACAATCAGGCTAAAAAAATTTCAGATCAAACTACACATACAGAATCTATAATCCTTCTTCTCCACATCTGTATGTATGCGTGTGTAACTAATTGAAAGAGAGTGAGAGAGTGGTACCTAGTGGTTCCATCGAAGAGTGGTGGTGGATCAAGAGAAGTTGAATTGAAGAGGGGAGGAAGAACTTCTTGCACGCGGCTGATGGAGCAGAGCGGCGGATGGTTCATCGATATGTGAGTTCTGTTCTAAATATCTCCTAGTTTTGTGGTTAAGAGGAGATGAAGTGGAGTAGTGGGACTTCTATTGGAGGGATTTTTGAAAAATGGCGTTAAACTGAAATAAGTTTGGAAAATAGAATGAAAAGATAATGTGTTTGAATAGATTGTAAGATTTGGTTGAGAAAATAACGGGATGGGAATATATGAAACAATTTTATAATCGAACATAACTAAGTATTAATTTTATTTATTTATTTGAAACAACTTAATAATCGAAAATTTGGTATTAGCATGTAATAATTAATTCCTCCAAATTTAAGAATTAAAAAATTGGCGTCCCAAATAAACAAGGAAAAGAAAAAAAAAAGGAAAAAAAAATTAATTTAGAATACACGTAATTAAGTAGATTACATTTAGTTTGAAAGTTAATCTATGATTAAGTTAAAAAAAATTCCCACGTATCTTACATGTCAAGAATAAATAATGATAAAAATTTATTACCCACACATAGATAAATTATAATTATGTGTGGGTAATTGATTCACCTACACATTTTTCCAAAATATGTGTGAATAATAATGTGCGGGTAAAACATCAATTAAGATTTACATAAATAATTAATTAAAGCCAAAATATAAATGTGGCTAAAAATATTTTCTCACGTTTCTTACATGTCAAGAATAAATAATGATAAAAATTCATTACCCACACATAGATAAATTATAATTATGTGTGGGTAATAACTTTTATTAGTTTGCCACGTTGGCAAAACAAATTCAAAAATAAATTTTGTTACAATAAATAAAAAATAAAAATAATCGTAAAATAATAAATGTCACGAAAATATTTTTGCCACACATTTTAAATGTCAATAACTAATGAATTTTTTTTGTGTGCATTACCCACACATTTTGAAATTATGTGTGGCTAAACTACCACACATTATTATGTGTGGGTAATTATGTGTGGGTAAAAACTCAATTTCTTGTAGTGTTAGCAATTATTCAATATCCATATTGCTGCCAAAATGATTCATTGAAATTACTAAAATTAATTAAATTTACCAACTTCTAAGGCTTTCATATATTACCCAATCAATCCAAAATATTAAATTAATTAATTGGGGTTTGTGTTTTTTAATTAAAAAATGAGGCGTCGTCGGTCCCCGCCAGTAGACAACGATAAAAGTATTTAAAAATGTGCACAAACACACAATAATACACACGAATAGTAGTCTTGAGTGTCATAACCCATGTTAAAATGACTGTATAAAAAGGACTATAAATATATTCCGCAATTTCATTGGATTCCCAAAAGCAAAAACAGACAAAAACATAAAAAAATCAAGAATATATGCATTACATATATAATTTCCACAATTTAAATGTCATTTCCTTTCATCCGTTTTTGGTAGGCCAATTTTCTTTGGTGGATTGTAGTTGGATGCAAATACAATCAATTAAATTCACTGCCATTATTTGATTCTTCAATTTCTCCATCAGCTGGCACTTTTATTTTTACTATTCCAAATTCGAATCTATAATACGTACATTTTGCATCGAACAATAAGATATAGTGTCACATGACTCAGATATATAGGGCCAACGATCGATTATTATAAAATCCCAACTTAAATCTTAATAAATATATAATCAACAATGATCGTTTGAAATTTTTTTTATCAACATATATATATACTTATTATCAGTGACGTAGCCAGACTTTTTAGCTAGGGGGGGCCAAATACTCTCTTCGTCCCAACTAATTTAATCAATATTCATTTTTGGACCATCCCAGCTAAATTTATTTCAATTTTCTAATATGGAATAAATATAAGCAAAAAACATCTAATCACTTATTCATTTTATTACCAAATACACTAATTTTGATGAAAAACAAAGAAAAAATACATTTTCATCCATTTTCCACCATTTTCACATGTTTATTATGATGGAAATTTTTCTCGGGCCAGTGTGAAATATTTTATCGGGCATCCCCTTTTCACTCATTTTCTCTCCAATATTAGATAATTTTATTCTAAGATATGGGTGTGGAAATATTTTTCAACATTTTATCATCTTTTCATCTCTAGCAAAACATATGATAAAAAAAAGGAGAAAAATATTTTCTCACCTTTTCTTATCTATCATTTTTCAATAATTTTTTTTTTCAACCAAAGTAAACACACCCTTAAAACACTAGTTTTACAATCGTTCAATAGCTTATCTCCTACACGTAGAGAAAAATTGGGATTATTACTAAAATAAGAATATTTATGTATTTATTTAATATTAAATATAAAATTACTAAAATACCCCTAATGTTTTTTGAAATTTTCAGGGGGGCCCAGTGCCCCCACTGCCCCCCCCTCTGGCTACGTCAATGCTTATTATCCGATCCTATATATAAAGAGTCGTAGTTTGAGAATGAGGAGTGTGTGTTAGTTGATCTCACTATGTTGGGAAGAAACATCAATTTCAGAATCTCAGACAAAAAAGAAGAAGACAAACATAAATATATATGGCAGCCTTGTATTGCAAGACAAAGCCAATTTTAGGGGAGATGATAATAACTGACGATACAAATTACTATATGCGATGAAAACGAATGATTTTTTATTTTTTATTATCTCATCAGACATAAAATATACACATCATGTAATCTGCTGATCTTTGGTTTGGAAGGGGAAACAAAAGAAGCATATATGAATGAGTATCTTATTTCATCAAGAGACGGCACTCTCATGCAAAATACTTAATCAAGTGCTAATTTCGGGATTAATTAAACTATAATTATGAATTACTAAATTCTAGTTAAAACATTAATTAATGGAATCAATTAATTAATGTAACCAAGGCAAATAGTGTAGGCTAAAATAACAATTTGCATGCTATCTAAGTGAAAGATCTGATACGGTTGGTTACGAACAATGTAACTAATTAAAGAAAATACTAGTATATGCTAAAATACTTTAATCAAATTATTGAAAATATTAAAGTTCATTACGGTCTTTTAATTACACAAGATAAATAACATGTATATAAAGTGGAATGCATGTGTATATAAAAGTAGCATAACCTCCTGGCCGAAATCGAGACAATATTATTATTTTTAGGTCCAAAATCGAGACAGTATTAAAGATTCGACAAGTTTTCTTGATGATTTTCACAAGTTTCAAGATTTGATTTTGTCCAAATCGAACCATCAAACGAAGATATCCTCAACACTAGTTCACTGCGCTCAATGAAATACACAAACCAATACCTTAATTCACCGCATAAATATATTGGGATTTAAGGTGTTAATTTTAATTTATAAGACTTGATTAATTGTTTTACGATCAATCTATTAACTGATACTGTGGTTACTCACGCACTAGTAAAATACAAAAAATATTAATTTATTTAATTTATTATTTAAATAAAATTATATTATTGTATTACTTATTTTTTAATAAATTTTAATTTTATTTTATTTTATTTTGTAAACAAAAATAAATAATTACTCCCACCGTCCACGAAAGAACATCCTATATTTCCTTTTTGAGATGTCCACAAAAGAACTTCCTACCTATTTTTGGACTATACCCCATCACTTATATATAATCCTCTTACTTTTCACTTTTCACAATTCTCAATATTAATTATAACACATTTTCACTACTCTCAATACACTCAATAATATTTTTTATTAAAATCCGTGCCACTCCCTCCTAGGAAGTTCTTTCATGGACGGAGGGAGTATAAAAAATCACAAAAATTATTTTTAATAAAAATTAAATTAAATAAATAAAAAAATTCTTTATTTAATTAATTTGTGGGTAGTAATATTGTGGTTGTTTAGCATCACCCATTTTTTCAAACTTCCACATGAATGTATTGCCAACAAAACTTCCATGTGGTTCCCCAAGATAATTTACACCATGAGCAAATACCCTTATAGTAGGTACGTGATGTCTCGCCAAATTCACCTCAACAGGAAGCAAATCACGAAAGAGGCGCCAAGAAAAATGTCTAACTTTTGGAGGACGATTAAGAGCCCAGAGCATCTTCCACCAATTAACCGTATCACTCGTGGAAGTGTGAACATGCAGTGTATAAAACTCGTAGATGCGAGGTATTCGGATTTGACAGTATAACAACCATTTTTCATTAAAGCACCAAAAACGAGAGTCACGTGGGAAAGAATCCTTAAGTTGAATAGAGAAGACCGCTTCTTCCAAGAGCTGAGTGACCAGATTATGAATTTTAGCCACATGCATCCCACTCGCAATCATCATCAGTGAGGCAGGAGATCCTCATGTCATTAGGCTCGTCTATCCCTTCCCTTCTACCAATAGTTTCGAACCTTGGAATCCATGTATCTTCAAAGATCTCGATTTCACTTTCCTTTCCCACTTGCCAACGAAGTCCACTTCGCAAAAGGTCGCGGCCCCAAAGACTCAGAGAGTGATCTTCACGTAAACCAGCAATTAGAGGATATTGAGGCATCCATAATATCAACATCTCTAAAATACCTAGCCTTAAGAACTCTAGCCAGGGGGTATTAGGGAACTGAATAAGCGTCCATATTTGCTTTGCCAAGATCGGTTGGTTGAAGTTTGTGAGCTTTCGAAATATTCCAAGTCCTCTTTTTGACTTTTGCGTTGCACATCGAATTCCAAGAAGCTCAATGCAACTTCTTTCACTCTTCAAAATTGCCCCACCAGAAATTGCAACAAAGTTGTTCAATATTTGTACAAATCTCCATGGGTAACTTGAAACACACCATAGCATAAGTGGGAATTGCCTGTAACTTAATAAGGGTCTCATTTCCTCATACCGAAAACTATTTGTGCTTTCAGTTATTAAGCTTTTTCTATATTCAGTCCCTAAGATACTCAAATTGAAGCTTCCGTTGACGAGTAATAAAAGTTGGGAGCATCTTAGAGAGTGTCCCCTCATCTCTTTAATATCCAGTGGCGTCGACCACCGGACCTCCTTGGATCTCTCTGGCTGTAGTTGTAACAATATTGCTCGTTTAGTATGGGTGCATAATATACCTATGACGTCATAATATCTTGTTTGGTAATAAGTAATACAAAACACACGACCCTTTATAAATTAAAAGCCTGAAAATATTATATTGATTTGAGGGATTCTGTATACCACCTATGAAGGTGGTATATGTAATACAAATCTTAATGATAATTATTATTAACTTTATATAATCTTAATACATTGTATTAAACAATATATTATATTTTATAAATATTTTAATGCATTCTATCAAATATAATATAATAAAAGACATCTTAGTCAAACAAATCACGAGTTATACCTGTTCGTATGTTATGGTATAATTGTAAAAGAAATTCAAATATTGGAATACAAAAAGGGTTTTCTCAAAAAAAAAAAGAAAACTCAAATAAAAACAAAACAAAAAAAACCATATAAATAAACGGTGACTGGTTAAATAAAATTTTCTTTTGAAATTTTATCAATGAAACTACAAAAGTACCCCTAACTCGAATTCGAAATTTTCTCCTTCTTCTCTGTTTGCGTGCAGTCGCAGTTCCCACAGTACACAGATTCCCTCCTGTTCTTTTTCTTCTCGAAAAACACACACACACGCCTGCTCGAAACGGCGTCGTAGCTGTGCCCCACGCACTGGGACGTGCAGTGCGTGTTGTCAGAGACCATGAGCACCACACTCAGATTCCAATTAAACAAACTACTCCTCACTCCTCAGCATGAGCAACTTCACACTCACAGCGCTCTCTCTCTCTCTCTCTCTCTCTCTCTCTACGACGACGTCGTATGCTCCCCTCCCCCCAAATCCCCCCCTTCGTACCCTAATAATTGATGTCCCTAATTTGCTTGCTTTCATCTGATTCATCAATGCCGGAAGCCGCGGCGTCACCCTTACTGCAGCTGTCTGCTCCGTTTTGAGCCTTCTGCGGTACGTCTCGCTCGACATTTTTGAGCTTTTTCTTGCTTTGCCTGATTTGGTGAATCTAGGTTCATTTGACTCGTTTAATTGAATGAAAGGGTGGGTTTTTATGCTTTTGATTTGATTTTGTTTTGAGCTCGTTTTCTTCTTTTTGATATTTTAATGTGAGAGCATCTCCAGCTTTTTTGATCCCTTTAATTCCGGAGATGTTCGAAATCCCATTTGTTTCTCGAGCTCTTTGCAGCGGGAATTTCGGTTTTGGTTCCCCACATTGAGTCCTTTTTCTGTAGCAATTTTTTCTTTTTTGCTTTTTAAAATATTTAATAAGTGTGGTTCTTAGTCAGAATTAGTTGAAGTTGTTGTTTAACCGCAGATCTTGGATTAGGTTGGATTTTTTGCAAATGGGATTGGAGTCAGATAAGCAGGGGATGGAGTTTGCAGCTAGTTCCAAACCCCTTAAACCCCCTGCAAATATATCTGAAATCGTTTCAAAATTCGCCAAAGTTTGTAAATTTAGGTCCATTGGTGTATTTTATTCGTCGGAGAATGTGGACCAAAGCCATGTTTACCCGATGATTTCTGGCGACAATGCTCGTCTATTGGATGAAGAAAGTGGCGAAGATGTTCTTTTTTGTGCCAAGAAAATCTTTCCTGAGCATGCTGAGGTGCAAAAGAGCGGAAATTTATGTGCCCGTGTGGAGCTTGTGCAGTTGTTTGACACGCTTCTGGCGTTAAAAATAGCGTATGTTAAGCTCCAAGAAGCACACATTCCGTATGATCCCGAGAAAGTTAGAGTTGCTGATGAAGAGGTTATGCTTCAGATCGATACACTTGGCAAGATCAAGAAGGCTTACAAGGAGAAGCAATTGAAGGAAGCAAATGCTGTTTCTGCTGGTTCAGCTCTTTTTCTTGCTGAAGTTAAGGTTAAGGAGCAACAACTGGAGAAGTTGAAGTCCCAAGCCAAGATCAAGGGCAAGAGAGTTGCTAATTTGAGTAAAAAGCTTCAGGAGCTGGAAACGAAGAACAAAAAGCTGGCTGAAGAGATTGAGGAACGCGAGAGGGAAAGGTTTGCGGGTTTGAATCACTATTCCTTGGAGAATGTTGTCAGGGCAGTTGGAAAAGCTATTCATGATTTTGCAAAGCCGTTGATTGCCTTGATGAAACATTCAGATTGGGATCTAGACCAAGCTGCTTATGCAATACAATCATCGGTTGTATATGCAAAGAGGTCACACAAGAAATATGCGTTTGAAGCGTATATTGCCAGAAGGATGTTTCAGGGGTTTCTGCAACAGCCTTGCTTTTTAGGGAACATAATGAAGTTGGATGACCCTATTGTTGCATTAATTGAAGACCCACAATCTAGTTTTGCCAAGTTTTGCAGAGCAAAATATATGCTAGTAGTTCATCCCAGGATGGAAGAATCGTTCTTCGGTAATTTGGACCATAGGAATTTCGTGGCTAACGGAATTCACCCATATACCCCGTTATATCGTGCATTTGTCAGAATGGCAAGATGTGTATGGTATTTGCAGGCACTGATTGCTTATATCGAGCCTGAAGCTGAAATTTTTGGTGTTAAGCAAGGAACTGAGTTCTCAGATGTTTACATGGAGGTTGTAGACGAGCTCAAGGAGTACAAGACTATGGACAACGACCACCAAAGATACAAAGTCGAGTTCATGGTAATGCCTGGTTTTATGCTAAGGGGGGCTTTAATAAGGTCTCAAGTATATGCTTCTAAAGGGGAGTTCTCAAATGGCAGACTCTAGGAAGAATGGGTTTTGGGTACTGTTTGTGAGAGCATTTTGCAGTTTTTTGCTTTTCAATTACAGTCCTAGGCAGTGGATCAGGCTTAATGATTTGGCATCACGGGTGCATTCGCTAAAATCGGATACTCGTAAAATTATCAGAATGAAATATATACTCTGTAATTATACTATCTGCTGCAACTTTGACATGTAAATATAATCAGTTTTTCTATATTGTGGATTACTCTTTATATCATGCTATTTTGTACATATCTTACCTTATGTGTTTCAGATAAATATATATTCTTATGTTGTATCAGATGTTGGGTGATCTTATCTCTGGTTTTGAGTTGTAGTATTTTCTTGCTTGGTGAGAAAAGTTTGCATTTGAAGGAATGGTTTAGTTTTATGGCTGTTAGTTTATTGCTTGCTTCAGAAACACATACACACCCAGTTGGAGATCTAATTGGGAATGTGCTATTTCACAAAATGAAAACGGTTTTAGATGGAATGTTTATTCAGTGGTAATGTTTGATTTCATATTTTGTTACGTTAATGCTTTTCTTTTTTCTACATATTTGATACATAGTGGTGATTTCAAATACTCCTAGTAATCTAGGGTAACAATGATGAGAGAAATAATAGTAATAGATTATCCAAATTCTTTCATCACGTACAAGATTTCTGCTGCATTATGTGCGAGTAAAATGATTTATGGACGGCAATAATTATAGCAGTGTCATTATGTGTTGTCGAAATCAAGAGAGAATGTATAATTTTTGTTTTTGTTTTTGGTTTTTTGACTTGGGGAAAACAAAAAAAAACATTTAAGTTTACAGGACAGAGCTCATTGTGTTTCTTTTTTCTTTTTTCTTGTTAAAATTTTTATTTTTTCTTACACGGCTCCAAACCCTTTCGATTTACATGATTATATTTAAGAAGTAATTATAAATCAATACTAAAGTTCTATGATATTCACTTTTACTTTTAAAATCTACTGGATGGAATTCACATAGATAAATATAAATATAATTTATTACTATTGAATTTCTCATAATTATTTAAGGACATGCCTCGAAAATGAATTTGGTAAAGAATAGAAATATAAAATGGAGTAGCAAAAATTAATTTCTGTTGCAGTCATACACACAAAAATCCAATAATTTCTGTCTTCAACACAGGATTGTGTCCAACTTAACAAAATATCCAATTATACACCCTTAAAAAAATCCAATTATATAATTCTTCCCCTTCAAAATTGATTCAATTAATTTACTAAACCATACACACATTAATAATAGGATTTCATATCACATGCATATATAATCCAAATACTTTGCTGCTAAAAATTGATGTTACATTGCGTATTCCATTCATGTTAAACATACGAATACAAATTATCATCATTACATAAACGATATGCAGTCATATAATAAAACACGAAATCGGAATATTATTCTCTAATAAAGAATCCAAAAATTTTATTTATGAGCCTGCAAGCATGGGAGTGACCAATCAACTTTATACAGTTCAAATCGTGTAAGCATCCATCATTTGTGAAGCACATAAAATTGGCAAAATACAGCTCTTTTCTTAGACATATGGGCCTCTATATTTTGTTTTGTTATTTCAAAATTTCTTTTTGAGATAGCGAATCATAGTCCATTATTGCTTATTGATCATACCACACAACTATGTTTTTAGTAGAATAATCACACAAATTCTCTGTAATAAACTTTTCAATATTTCCAAGGCGGAAACTGATTATTGGCTAAAACTTTCACTTCCACGCTATAAATTCTCAGATCTTTCCGTAGCCATTTGGCCCATTTTACTACAAAAATTGAGATATTTTGGTTGTTTTTTGTATTAGAGGCTAATTGACTACTTTAATTTTTAATTTTCATCTTTTTTTCTATATATATATTTATATTTAAATATATTCAATGTTTGTTTGTGGTGTATATTAAATATATATCAGATTATGAAAGCTTGCAGTATAAGATAGTAGTGGCTGTAATTCTACAATCAATAATCAATATGTTCAAAATATGTCTAAGATTACAAAAGTTGTCAGAGAAACTTATCGTCTCACTTTTATAAAATAATTTATTTTAAGGAGCTAAAGTAACCTAAATCATGAATATGACTTTATATTTTTGCATGCCCTGGCCTATCATGAAAATCATACTAGTTTTCATTTCTTTCCTTACAATCAATTGACTTAAGACAGCCTATCCTATTTTCCGATAGTGTTCCAATAATTTTGACTAAACTATATGACTTAACACAAAACAAGCAAATCCGAATATAAGGGAAAAATACCATATTTGTCATAATATTTGACTTTCCATTTTTCTATTCTATTTAAATAATGTCAAGTTACAAAATTTCCAATAAATACACAAACATTCAACATTTTATTAAATTTGACGAGTCCCATATTTCAACACCGAAGAATTAACATGGCCATAAAAATATTTGATACGTACCGTATGCCATATGGATTTTTAGAAAATCGAAATTTGAGAGTCGTGATATCATGAAGAAAGAGTAGAAAAATTATATACCAACTTATCTAAAATAAAAGAACAAACATTATACTAATAAAATATGGAGTAAAACTTTATTAAATAGAACAAAAAAAAAAAAATCTGGTAATGTAGCCCACACTATGCAAAAGAAGAAAGTAAAATAAAATGCAATATGCAAATGTGAGTGAGGCTACTAAAGGCAAGAGCAAGCAAGCAGCAAACCTGGCCTTGTAGCCCACTTGCTTTTCATGCATGCCAATGTTCCCTTCATAGGGCCCACTCTCAATTATCAAACACGCATCATTTTCTAGTATTTAACATCATAGCTAAACATTTCATTTCCCCTAGCACTCAAAAATCTCATTCTCTACAAACAAAATAGTCCATTCTTGTAAGTGTGAGCAAATCAAAAATTGAGATCGAATCTTGATGAATGGGGAATCATAGGTTCAAGCTCTCCGACATGATGCCCAACGCGTGGTTCTACAAGCTGAGGGACATGAGCAAAGTCCGAAGCCACAACGCCGCCAAAAAAGCCATGCAATCTTCCCGAAAATCCTTCTACTACGCCTCCGACTCCGCCGCCAAACTCCGGCTTTCGCCCACCAACACCAAATTCTACGACAGTCGCTTCCCGCACGACCCTCCGAAACCGAAACGAGCGAAACGGAAGACGGTGTACATGCCGTCTCCCGTGAAAATCGCCCCCGCCTCTCCGCAAAGGATGGAGATGGAGGTGGGCTTCTCGTCGGAATCCGACCAATCAAGTGACATCATCATCCACGTCGACGACAACGACAGTATCACAGAGTTGAGTATGATATCGGAGCCACGGCGCCTCCCTCCCATCCAGACGAAGCCTGCCCCCATCAAGCCCAGAAGGAGCTCCACCAGCCCCGGCAGCCGGAAGTCCTTCAAAGTCGGCCGGAAAGGCCGGCGCCGGAGAAAGGCGGAGGAGGAGGAGGAGGAGGAGAGGAAGGCGGGGCGGTTCTACTCCGAGAGCTTTGCTATTGTTAAAGCCTCTTTCGATCCGGAGAAGGATTTCAAGGAATCGATGATGGAAATGATCGTTGAGAATAACATCAGAGCGGCGAAAGATTTGGAAGAGCTGCTCGCTTGCTATCTCTCGCTGAATTCGAATCAGTATCATGATACCATCATCAAGGTGTTTGAGCAAATCTGGGCTCAACTCCATTTTTAGAAATATATAGTATACTTATCTATATATTTGGTTGAGTTTACGGTGTAATAAATTACTAGCTACATGTTTGTAACTCATTAAATGTAATTAACTACTGCTCCCTCCGTCCCGGTCCAATAGTCCAATTTTATTTGGGCACGAAAATTAAGAAACTTGCTTTTTGAGTGTAAAAATGAGTAAATGTATGTGGGACCACATTGTTTGTAGTGTAAAATCATTACCAAAAATAAAAATAAAACTATTGGAGTGGGACGTCCCGAAAAAGAAAATGAGACTATTGGAGTGGGACGGAGGGTAGTATTTTGTAAAGATTCAACAAGATTGCTGCCCTTCTCTTTTTTCATGCTTAGCCAATCATCTTTGATGAAATTACGTGCATAATGCTAATTAGTACTTCATTCGTCTCATTATTGTTGTCCCGAAACTTTTGGGCACAAGAATTAAAAAGAATGTGTAAATTGGTTAAAAATGATAGAACTCACATCTTTTGAAGGGTTACACTTCATCCGTCTCACAAAAATATGAACTTTTCACCATTTTGGTCCGTCTCACAAAAACATGAACATTTTTATTTTTGCACACTACTCTACCACAATCGCTTTACTTTTTATCTCTACTTTTCATAAAGTGGGACCCATTTTTCATTCACAATACATTTTTATATAATATTTTTTTAAATCTGTGTCACTTATAAATGTTCATATTTTTGTGAGACGGAAGAAGTATTATTTTACTACCTTTTATAAAAATGAGACAATATTAATGATAAATTAAAATTGGCAAATTAAATGAAAATAATGGTAGGAATAAAGTACTAGATTAGGTAAAGCATAGATAATAATTCCACTTTTAATTTGTAGTTTAGCTTGATGGAAAAGCAAACCATTAATCTAACCATAGTAAAAGCTAGGGCAACATATTTGATGGGAAATGAAAAGAAATATGTAAAGTTTCCATAAAAAGAAAAAGAATTATGATGAATTTGTTTTTAAAAAAAATGAATTATGGTGACTTATGGAACTATTTGATGTGTAGCAGTAGAACATTTACTATATTTTTTCAGACAGCTGACTACATTAGTTAATTAGTTACTACATATATTCCTTTCTGACAGGTCTGAAAATTACAGTTAGTCTAGTACTTTTGTTGTTTCCTTTTATATTTTCTTTACTGTTTCAAATTAAATATTTGTACCTTTCAATTGTAAGTTGTCGACCACAAATATTTTCACACTCCACACAATATATGAAAACTTGTAGATAAGGGCTAAAGTAAAGCCACTTTTGTTTTGAGGAGTTGTCCAAAATAAAGAATAATGATTTAGTTGTATCGTTCATGCATCAATAAAGGTTGTCTACCTCTTTCCATTATTTATTTCCTCAAATTTCAACGACATATATATATATATATTCATCATGTTTCGCATGCCATAACTCACTAATTACAGTTGTTATTACTGAAGCTGCCAAAGAGTTTAGGATTGCAATTTTAGTTAGAAAAACATTTTTATGTAGAAAATCTTGGGTTTGGTCGGGTTGAAAAAATTTAATTTGATTCAAAAAATTTAATGTAGACACCCGTCAGATCGAGTCACATTTGACAATTCGATCTAGTTCTCTTACATTAAACATTTCAATTTGTATTTTGATGTCAATTTTTCACGTACATTTCGATTTGAATTTTAATGTCAATTTTTCAAATTGGGTTGTTTTTTTTCTTTTATTTGGATTATCTTTAAGTTATACCAATTTCGTTGTTAATTTGGATATGATTTGTACAAGATTAGATAGCTAGTTTTTTATAATATACCTATTTTTAAGTTTATGATATGATTTTTTTCGTTGTTACAAGGGATTCAACCCACACTACAAAAAAGCGCCGGAATACCGGCGGCAAACTTACCGCCGGTAATTACCGGCGGCCCAACGACGGCAAAACAAGGTGGATCATTTTTTTTGTTTACCGACGGCATTGTCGCCGCCTCTAAGTACCGGCGGCATTGTCGCCGCCGGTATTTATAAAATAATTTAATTTAACTTTAAATTTAAATACAATGGGGATTACCGGCGGCATTGTCGTCGGTAATTAGAGGCGGCAAAATGCCGCCGCTAATTGTTAAATTAAATAGGCCTCCAGATCCCCTTTTCACGCAGACCTTACGCCTCCCTCCTGACCCTCCCTGCCGCGCCTCCCCTCCCCCCCCCCAGTCGCCGCCTCGCCGACCCCCAGCCGCTGCCGCCGGCCAGCCACCCCTGCAGGAATTATTTCTCTCTCTTTCTCTTTATCTCTCACTTTCACATCTCATTTAATTTATTTCTTTAACATTTCAGTTGAACGACGCCGCGCCGCTGCCGACACCGCCATCGCCACCGCTCCGCCGCCGACCGCTACCGTACGCTTTCGTTCTCGTTATTTGATTTATTTATTTATTAATTATTTTGTTAGATTAAAATTAATATTAATTAGATTAATTTTAATTAATTTATAATATTTGAAGTATGATTAATTAATTTTAAATTTGTTTTTTAATATTATTTTGTTAGAATCTAATTAATGTTAATTTGATTAATTTTAATTAATTTATAATATGTGAGACTAGATGTAAGCGTTTAAGTTTAATCAAATATTAGTAATTCATAGTGAAATGTATTTATTTTAATACAATTTTCAATTGCTATTGAGACTGGGCGAGAGGATCGGCTGCCTGAGATCTACTTGGAGGTCGTACGGCCCGACAGGTCCCGGCTCTACGGCACTGGAAGTGCCGGTAGGAGCCAGGTTAGTAGGGGGTCTTCTCAAAGCACAGGCACCTCCATGATGTCTCAGCAGCTGTATGAGACACGGATCTCCACGCTGGAAGAGCGCCTTCAAGCCGAACAAGCAGCACGTGAGGCCGAACGAGAGGCTTCTCGAGCAGAACGTGAGGCCCTCGAGCAGCGTATGGCTCAATTCGAGGAGTTCATGAGGCGGTCGGGTCAGCTACCTTGAGCAGCACTTCATGTTTTGGAACTATTAATTTCATGTTTTGGACTATTTAATTCATGTTTTGGAACTATTTGTTTGAACTATGTTTAGGAACAAAATTACACTTGCACTTTCTTTTTACATTTATGTTATGTTGAGCAACTATTAATTTCATGTTTTCAAACAACATTACAATTACTTCGTAACAAAGTAATAAATTCAAAATAACGACGAATGGAAATAAATTCAAATTACTTATCTTATAACAAATTATCTCCCTTGTTTTTTTATAAAAATAAGGACGTATGGTAATAAATTCAAAATACAATTATCAAAATAAAATACTTATGGTGTATAAACTAGATTGATTAAAAAAAATTATAGAGTAATAATAATACATTAATAAATAAATACTTTTGCGACATAAAAATAAAGACAAAAACGAGTTCGATCCGTAATTAACAGCATCTCATGGACACCATCTCGATATATTATAAGGTTATGAATATATGATTTTGTATATTGAATTAGACTTTAAATGAATTAATAGGTACTATATATATCAATAATACGAATGTTCTGTACTGGTGACTATTCGAAAGGAACTTCAAAGTTAAGCGTGCTTGACTTAGAGCACATTTAAGATGGGTGACCAACTGGGAAGTTCGTCTAACTTATGAAATAAATAAATAAATAAATAAATAAATAAAAATAATAAATAAATAAATAATAATAATTAATTAATTAATTAAATTACAAAAAAAATTACCGGCGGCATTATGTCGCCGGTAATTAGCAGCGACATTTTACCGCCGGTAATGAAATAATCTCCGACGGGATTTACCGCCGCCGTCCGGTGAATATTACCGGCGGCAAAATCGCCGCCAGTAATTACCGGCGGCGTATTGCCGCCGGTAATGTGCCGGTAGGTCTCCGCCGTTCACCGAGGAAATATAACGGTGGGACCTACCGCCGTTAAGTACCGGCAGCGTGTTTTGCCGCCGGTAATTGTGTTACCGACGAGAAAATTACCGGCGACGTCTCGCCGTCAATAATGCCGCCGGTAGTTCAATTTCCGGCGGCCGCCTCGCCATTACCGACGGCAAACGCTGCCGGTAATCAAATGTTTTTTTTGTAGTGCCATTCCTTGCATATTGTATTAAAAGCTATTCTATTTTATAATTTAAAGAGGCGCACAAGTCAATTTCAATAATAAGTTTATATAATTAAAAACAAAAAAGTGGTATGAGTATCAAAATTATTAGAGCTCGCCCCAATGTTGTTGTGAAACGTCAGTAAGTGTTCTTGATACTTTCAGTATAAAATAAGATGCTCTTCTTTTTTATTTTCTATATTTGAATGTTTTGATGAAATATTGTAAGAGAATTATGCTTGAAAATAACCCTGAAATTCTGGTTTTTAGGGATTAACAAAATTATAAATTTATATAAACCACTGTTTGCCCATTTGCCAATTTATTAATGTTTTAAGCCCTTCAAACAACAATCAATCATTATTTGGGTTAGTGCCCATAGAAAATAAAAGGTGTGAAGTTGCGGAGACTCACAGATCATAACTCAGATTCAAATATTATAATTCATCAATAAAATTGTAAACTCCTAATTAAATATTCTTTCTCCAATTTAGTATTTCGAGAACGACATAAATTTTAATAAAAAAATTGAATGTATTGTAAGTGAAATAAAGATCTCACCTTTATAAAAATATTAAAGTAATTAAAATAGAGTACGAGACTCATCTTTTATTAGATTGTGTAGAGTATTTTTATTACAAATAAAAAGAAATACTAAATTGGGGGATGGAGGGATTATGTGTTTAAACTGTATATGTAATTAACTTGACTCACTGATCTTGACTCATCAAACAACCTTATATAAGATTTTATGAAAATGATCGAAATTGAAGAAATATATGAAATATAATTTGAATAAAAATTTCTGTGTATGAAAAATGACATTTTGTCTTGGATATATATAAATATGCAAGACGATTCGAACAAATTAACCACTTTTTAAGAAAGTTTCACTCTTCTATTGAATTGTTTTTAGTTCGTTATCTTTTTACTTTGTTTTTTTTGAGGAAATTTAATTCATTATCAATCACACCGAAATTGAATAAGACCTAACCTAACACCTAAGTGAATCATAACTAGGATATTTAATTTTTGGTCTTATGAAAAACATGAAAGTATGTTTTAGACTTATTCATAGCTGTCGAATCTTGTCATCACGTGTATGATATCAAGAAAAGAAAGAAATTTCACACGGATATAGAATTATTAAATTCTAGACATATTCCTTAACAAATGATTAGAGATGATCTGGATATTTTTATTTAATTTATTTCGCATCTCATTGTAATTCTAAGATATAAAATATTAATTGAACATCTTCCAACAGCTGCCGGTAATCAACCACAATATGTAATACTTAGGAGGAATATTGAAAAAACATGATATGGGGCATATATTACTCCCTCCGTCCCGCGAGTCTTGACACGTTTGGGTTCGGCACGGGAATTAAGGAGTTGTAGATTAGTATTTTAAGTGTGTAATTAATAAAGTATAAAATTGATAAAGTAGGAGAGAGAAGATTATAAAAGTGATAAAGTAGGAGAGAGAATATAATAAAGGTGATAAAGTAGGAGAGAGAATGTAATAATTATTGCCAAAAAAGGAAACGTGTCAAGATTCGTGGGACGGCCCAAAAAGGAAAACGTGTCAAGATTCGTGGGACGGAGGGAGTATCAATTAAATTTATAACACAATATAAGATTTGAATAAAAAAGATCTTTAATACTACAAGATTGGGCACCATAATTGACGTAGGGATCCACCTTCAAGATTTTATAAAGGGGTATTAACATGCAAAATTTTAATAATATATGTTCATTAATATGTCTAGCTAGCAATTAATTACAAATTGACATAGCATGCAAATACAGTAGTGATCTGTTTTCATTTTATATATTAATAGATACAAAAAGGACACTAATAATGCTTAATTTTTTTTTATTTGACATGATTATGTAGAATTACTTGACATCCAACTTTTCATCAAAAAATTCTTCGAGTGAGACACTTTATTTTCAATTAGTTTTTTTTTTGTCACTGAGCCTGAAGGTCCAAATTAATTAAATATCATATCACTGAAACCATATTATTAAGTAGTAGAGACTAAGTTAGAAATTGCAGACAACTAATAATTTCAATGTTGCACAACAGTGAAAACAAAGTTGATGATTTCACCATCAAAATAGACAAAAAAAAAGTGGAGGTATCTCAATTATTAGCATCAAATCCCAAATTTTCTATCACCTTTTTTGGATGAATGAATGTGGAAAATATAGCTGTCCTATACACTGAGATGACAAGAATGTGTACAAACTTTTTTCTAATCAACACTTTATGCTTCATCACTCCTCATTCCTAAATTTCTAAGGAGAAATGCTACACCAAGATGCTCTATAGGACCTCGGCCCCGTCCACGTGCAACATCTCGTCTCGATGCTACACCTGGTGAAATACGTGGACTATCTAACGACACCAGCTATACACACGACAACACTCGATAAAACAGAAGAGAAACATCAAAATGAGGAATGCTTCTAAGCAACAATTCATATATATTTGGCATAAAACTAAGTTGATTCACCATATACATTTGTGAAAGAGCTATACTTACTTAGATAGTTAGATGTGATTAGCCTCTCCTTGCACTCTGATCTTGCCTTTTAGCATGACCCGTGAGCATAACCGGATAAGCACCATTGGTTCCTCGTGTAGTCTTAGTCGGAGCTTCATAAGGAGATCGGAATCCTATATTCTCAACTGCATCAACGGTCTTGAACAATCGCCTTCTGTTAACCTCGTCCACTAGTGACCGGTGCAGCAGCTGGCTTCGAGTATCAACTAAAGACCGGTTCCTAGTAAGTCTAGGGGTTTCCACGGAGTGTTTTAGCCCTGTGGCTGAATTTTTTCCGGGATAGAACCTTGAAGGAATTACTGTGTCTTCATTACCTGTTTGTCCGAGTCTTTTTGGGCTTACTACATGTTCGTGTTCGTGTTCATCTGCAGAGTAGTAAGCCCAGTTAGAATACTTCTCAGAATGTGTGGAGCTCTGGGAACTGGTGTCATCAAACAAGTCACCTACAAAGACAGTTTAGCACACATTCTTGATTATGATCTTGGCCTCATGCTTCTAATTTAATCAGAATAGGGTTAATTGGTTCAAAAAATACATCAACTTTGCTCTGATTTTGGTTTTGCACGCGACGTTCAAATCTTGTTCTTAAAATACACAGACTCCACATTGTTTGCATCTTTCCTCTAATTTCACTTTCTGGCAAAATTGAAGTTGACTTGGAAAATAATTGCATGACTTGCAAAGCGTAAAACGGCATTGCAGGTTGCATAAAACAAAACTACGCCGTATTGTATGCAGCAGTGTGTCGAAAAGTGACATCAGGGGAGGATTACAGACAATGTAAAGTCTATTTATTTGCAAAAATAATTTAAAAGTCTGTCTGCAAAATCAAGATGGATACAGAGTTTTGTGTATTTTAAACCAATTAACCCATCAGAATATGAAGCTGCTGAATATGTGAAATGATGAGATGGCGATAACAATACGTACCTTGTAGTGAGTGGGGCTTCGCGTGAGACGCGGTTGATCCCAAGGCCGAGACCTGGGACGACGAAGATGGCGAGAAAAGGTTGTGGTGATCATAATAATCTTCTTGATAGCTTAGTACATGAAGGTGAGCTGAGTGAGGATTCTCAGCCTTCCAGTTTGGAACCAGACCTGAGATCTCCCCGTCGATCATGTTGGCTATCTCTGATGGCCGCCAGTCCATTATCTCGAGCTCCTTCACCATCTCATTCGCGACATCAATCGGGGTATCACTCACAATATCAAAGGGAAAGAAAACATTTCTCACACCACCTGAAAACAGAGATGAATAATCATTAGCAGCATAAACCGGCTAAGGGGCGTGAGAAATAAGAGCTACCTTCTTTATCGGCTATCTGCACTTTCAGAAAGATGGCGCCATCCTCGGGGTTCAACTTCCCTGTGATAGTCATGTTAGTCCTCGGAGCATCATCATCGTTCAGCTGCAGATGCTCGAGTGTGATCTTGTCGTTCAAGAAAGGCTTTTGGCACCTGATGCTCGATTCATAGCGATCATCAGCTTGATCGACAGCTAGGAACGGGTCGAGCATTAGTTCCTTGGCTGACAGTCTCTTCGATGCAGTCTCCAAACATTTCCCAATGAATCTCTGTGCATCCAAGTCTTGAACTTTGTAGAATGCCCTTGGCTTCTTACCCTTCAAATCACAAACGATGAATTTCAGTTTATGATCGATTTCTAAATGATTTTCGGGCAAAAATATGGTTTATGATCTTACTGATATCACTTTCTTGTATATCTGAGCAGGATTGGTGCATTCACTATAAGGATATTCAGAAGTAATCATCTCCAAGATGCACATTCCATACGAGTATACATCAACAAGTTCGTTGTAGTTTTCTTCATACAACTCGGGCGCCATGAACTCAGGCGTACCTAGAAGCACAATACAGCTATAAACACGAGCTCCATTATATAACAATAATGTGCCTAACACGAGACCTAAATATGCATCCACAGTAACTTCAAATGTGTTTTGAGAAACAGAAGAAAGACGAGCAACCAAATACCTATAACACTGTGTGCTCTACGTGAACCTCGAAGAACTGCTGCCAATCCAAGATCACCGATCTTCACTTGCCCGAGGTGACCATTAACAAATATGTTATCACACTTGAGGTCTCTATGTATAACTGGAGGATCGTGGTTGTGCAGATATATGAGGCCTTCAAGTATTTGTCGAGACCATATCTTTATAGCTCGGATATTCACTCGTTTGTACTTAGCTCTATACCTGTATTGAAGCCAATACAATATGCATAATTACAGAATGACACCATATAGTTTTTGTTCATTCAACTTCTCAACTTTTGATAACTAAAAAGATTATTATCTAATCTTAGGTATATACCTAACTCAGATGTTTTTTCACACACACACATATACAAAGATTTGTTAATGCCGTGTGTACTAGAACTGAAAGCTATTAGTGGGGAGGGAGATTACTCTCTGAGGGTGCCGGAGGTGAACATTTCGGTGATAAAATTGAATGTTCTGTTTTCGACATCAATCCAAGAAGTGTAGAATCGGATGATTGAGGCGTGATTGAGGGTGCTGAGAAGGTGAACCTCGGAGTAGAGACGTTGCAAGTCCTCTGGAGATTGAAGCAAGTCGATGACCCTGATTTGATTCCACGCCACCTCCATCCCAAGCATCTCATCAATCGCCTTGTATACCGTTTTCATCGCCCCCTTCCCCAATACCTCCTCCAACTATCAATCCCCCAAAAAAATATAGGATATTCTCCATTAGATAATGAAACCCAGCAACTATGAGCTAAAACAAATGAATAGTGAATATTGTAAAGCCAAGATAGTTGACAAAAATGAACAAGGTTACCAAAACAATTCAAATTGTTTCTTCTTTTGCACCAAACATCAACCATATCACTAAATACTTGATATTTATGATTCAACATATTAGGAAATTGATATTTATGTTTCAATATACTATGAAATTTAAAGAGGAGTGGAATATGCACATGAACAACATAATCAATAAGGAAAGACTTGATTCATACATCAAGAACATACAAAATGAGAATAGTACTAACACACACAGAGACAAAAAAACTACTACTATACATCGAGAGAGAGAGAGAGAGAGAGAGAGAATTACTCGACCATAACGACCGCTGGGATCAGTTTCAACGTAGGGCTCCTCCTCCATGGATTCATGGCCATGCTCACCGAATCTTGCTTTATACATGTTTGCTTAAATCTTCTGCAGAAATTTAGCAGTTAATTAATCAAAGCAATCATCTTTTTGGAAAAGAAGTCATATTATATACATATAAAATAATAGAACTTGATTGAGTATATAATTATGAGACATATGTTTCACCTGAAATTGAAGTCTAATTAAAAAGTGAAGAATAAAGAGAAGCATCTAAGAAACAGAGTATTTTCTTCCATGAGAATAATAACAAAAGAGGAAAAAGACACACAAGGGCCTAAAAAATATTACTGGAAAAATCCATGTCCACCACCACACACTCCACGCCTGCAATTTTTACGCAGCCTAATTGTTCGATGAAAAGCGACAGCCACTTTGACTGAATATAACTACAATAGTTCTATTTCTATAAAGTGAAAAAGTGGTGAAAGGAGCTCGACGAGTTCCTTTCTCTGCTAAAAAAGAAATCGAAAAAATAGAGCTGTCCCACTAATTCAAGTTATGTTCATAAATTAAGAATTTGCATGCATGATAAAAGAAGATTGCGACGCCTGTGGCTGTGCAATAGTAATAGCAATTACGAAAACTCTTTGTTTTTCACGTTCACGGCAAGAAATAGTGAAGGCGTATACCAGAGAGAGTTACAGCACTTGGCCTCTTACAATCACGAAAGCAGAAAACATTTCTACCAAATTTCAATGATTTTCCGGCTGCAACACCAGTTGCCACCGCGAAAACGATGAAGACAAAATATTTATACTACTACTATATAGTGAGAGAGAGAGAGGCAGGTGATGTGGAGGTAGCTAGAGGCGTTTTGCCTGTCTGAATGCGACTCGTCAAATACATTTATTTAATTTTAGACAGTGAATTTTCTTTTCTTTCATTTTGCATAAGATATTTTTTCATCATATAGTAGGAAAAATAAATGAATTTGGATAATGCTTTCAGAGTTTTGTCGCCCGTTGTGACGTGACGGAGTTGGCGGGTTTAAGTGCGCGTGTGTGTGTGGCGTACTGTTTGAACTTTCAACGCCGTTATGTGGGCAAGCGGGACAAGTGGTTAACCGAAGATGACAAATTTGAATTTGCTTCTTCAAATACACGTTCCACATTTTTTTTCTGGGGCACCTCATTTATAATATCACTATTAAAAAATTAATTTAATTTATATATCTTCTCTTTTACTCTATTTTATTTACTGTATCTCTCTCTTATTTTATTTACTTTTTTTAATTTACATGTATCATTTTTTGGAAACGTAATTATTGGGATGAAGGGAGTGATATTTGAGATAAAAGTTATACTCCTTTATTCTGTAAGAAATCATCACTTGAGAGATGACACGGAATTTAAAAAATATTTGATAGATAATATTATGTTGATTGGAGAAAGAGACCCACTATTTTTTATAAAAAATGATAATATGTGGTAGATAATGTGTGAGGAGGTCATATCCCAAAATAGAAGTGATACTTTCGTATGAGACGGATGAAAATGAAAAAAAATGATAGTATGTTTTATTGAACGGAGGAGTATTAAATTTATTTATTTTATCAAAAAAATGTGTTCCTAATTATAAGAAATATTTTTAAAAATATCAACTTATTAGGTTTGTATCAAAACTGTCATGTGTACATTTTTCGATCCCCGAGTAGTTCGCCTAATGCCACCATGTAATTTATATTTTATGTTTGTAGATGACATGACACTAAGACCATGTCATTTATGCCATATTATTTAAAATAATTAACTCACATTGGATTAACTCACATGATTTTGTGTCATGTCATTTACAAAAAAAATTATATATTACACGGTGGCATATGGCGAGCCACGTCATGATTTCAGAGACCAAAAAATGAACACGGGACATTTTTGATACAAACCTAATAGTTTAGGATTTTCAAAAATATTTCTTATTATTCAAGATAAATAAAACGAATGTAATCTAAGATTTAATATAATATTTACCTAACATTTATACTCCCTTCGTTCATTAAAAATAGTCCTAGAAAGGGACGACACGGATTTTAATGAAAATAGTTTAATTTATTGTAAGTGAAGAAAAAGTCCCACTTGAAAGGTAATGCTAATAATAATAATTAATTATATTATGAGTAGAGAAATAAGCCCACCATGTGATAGAAAGTTTCCAAAAGTAGAAAGAGATTAATTTTTGTGGACAGCCCAAAATAACAAAAAATGACTATTTTTTGTGGACAAATGGAGTATTTCATTATTCTTCTACTGATTTATTCAGATGTCACCTGCTAGTAGCAGTTATTACTAAACAACCACTACAACATACCTCCAAAAAAAAAGGCTCCAACTGTTCAATCTAAAAATATAATACTAAAATTTCAACTCTAGAAAAATGTAAAATTCAAATTCAAAATCTTTGATGTAATCAACATTTTTTTTTTGAAGTAATCAACATTTTTTTTGAGGAAGTAATCAACATTTTTTTTGTTGCAACAATAGATATGACATCCCTGCGAGGAATACGGCATTTGTTTTTTATTTTTTTGATGAAAAATATGTATCATTAAAAAAAAAAAAAAAACAAATAAGTAAATTAAATACGACATTTGTTATATTTCATTGGATGTGATAAATTACATAAATAAATAAATAAAAATTAAAAATTACCCAACAAATGACTCAACTTAAAATTTTAAGTCTTAAACATTAACCTCCTACCATGATGTATTGAAAAGTTCCAACTTCTTACATAAAATGATGGAGTGATCAGTGATGCACTGAGATAAACGTGAGCCACAGTATAATGGATAGAGTGTTTGAATTTTTGCTTTGATTTATTCTTTTTTATCCACAAAAACGTCTACGATTTGAGTATGTGGGGACCTAATTGATTACGTGCACAAATTAGATTTGTAGGAAAATTGAAATGTTCACCACAATAATTATATTGTACTTCAGTTTTTCCAAAAATAAATTGATTATAACATTCCTCAATTAAGCAGTGGAATATAGCTGTAGTCCATCACTAACAACCCAAAATATACCCCTACTTTCCTTTCAAAAAAACACACACACACACATAGACACGCACAAATTAAAGTTTAATCTATTTCAGGTATATTAACTTACAGTCGGACAAGTGATAAGAAGAAATGAGAAGTTGAGGTATGACTGATTGTTCAGCACCAAAGCTGGCCAAGTTCAAACGACTGAACCCGAACACTGTAAAAATCATATCATATCATATCAGGAAGATAAAACGGGTTCCTGAGATATAAGCTACCTAAAAGTCATGCCCTTTATGTTAGTGTCTGAATCTGCATTGCCCCCATCGCCTCTTCTCTACAACTTCATAGGCACAGAGGAGGGAACTCGTCTTCATTCTTCAGGTGGATCGACTGCCCTGCAACCCTGCAAGTTTAAATTCGTGTTTTAAAACATCGCTCGACTCTTTCTACAAAACATGTTTTCCTACCTTCCTCCCTGTGCTTCCATGGAGGCGCTCAGAGTTGAGCTTGATATGACCTCTTCTGCAAGGTTCCCAATGGAACCAAACTCGATTATGCATGATGCGCTTATACACCCATTGATCTGATTCCCACCTCCCACACCACGAGGAGATTGGCACCTTACATCTGATATCTTTCTTTGTCCTCTTCGTGCGGGCACAACATCATGGATAGACTCGACTGCAGGGTACAAGCCGTTACTATGGCCATATTTGTGATGGTTTTGGTTACCTGGCATATTACTCCTTCCCCTCCAATGTGAAGGCCTCTCCATGTAGTAAGCACTCTGCCCACAGTGAACTCTTAGAATAAAGACAACAGTGAATGTTGCAAAAAAAATAATGAGAGCAATATGATACCATATCCGGGAAGTAGGTTCCAAGTCCTCGAGCTTTCTCTGTCCCTTCACAGCGGAGCGTAGTACCAAGTAAAGTAGAATCCAAGCTAGCATACATAACGTGGTTCGGGGGCATTAAGTGTAAATCTATTTTCGGAAACTCTTTCTCCTCGAGTATTATTGATTTACGAACAACTTCCCATGGCTTTTTCTTTTGATTAGTTGAAGGCGATGATGAAGGATTGTTGGCAGATGCTGCAGATAACGCAAACCCATGGCAGAGTTGAGCACGAAGCAAGCTCCTAATGTTGCTGTCGTAATCTCCAGTTAGATCAGCCAGTGGATTGAAAGCTTCTGATTCGCCTCCCACGCTTGCAGAGTCTATTTCTCTAAAATCAAGCGACGGATTTTCCAAAATGCTCTCCTTTGAAGTTGAATTAGAACCAGTAATGCAGCTGCAGGCAGCTTCATGGTTGTCCATACACCATTGAAAGGTATCATCCATTTGAACACGTTCTTCTCTGTTCTTCAACCAGGGATTGAAGCCAAACTTCTCCGAATCACATGCTAAATCAATTTGCTGATCCTCCCAGCTTCCACTTTCCGCAGATGACCTTGAGGCCAGATAATGCAGTTTATGGAAATGGTTCTCAGGAAAAGATCCCCCATTACTGTGGCTTAGCACATAATCTTGTCTGCCGTTCCTTGAATGTGAGTAAGGTGTCATGAGTCCATACTTCCTCCCTGAAACAAAAGTTTCTTCTGCAGAGTCGCAAGCTTCAGACGCCATCTCAGGTGAAACTTCCTTTGTCGAGTGTCTGTCTAGTTCACCTCTAGACTCTAAGATAGATGTCTGTTCACCAGAGACACTTTCGTTCTCAAAGTCACTTATGGACGACTTTACAAGCATGTCATCATCAGATAACAGTTCAATTGGGGATGATAAAGATGCAGTCAATGGCTCTTCATCACTAAATTCTAGGGCCAGAGCTCCAGTGCCACTACTATGTTGATGCTCATGCCTTGCAAGGGTATTTGAGAAAAAATTACAGATCTCATCTGCAACTTCATCTCTTGGGCGTAAAAGAATCTGACCGAGTTTATGAGCACCATACTTAAATGCACTCCTTATGCGGTAGAAATTGCCTAGTAGACAGCCAAAAATAACTACTGGTTAAAAAAACATAAATTGCCTTAAGATTTTTTTTCAAATGATATATTTGAAATTTCCCATCATCTAGGAAGGCATAATGTGTATCCAATTTCTATACACTGCAAATCTGTGAATTAAAAATCTTATATTTTCCATTAGCTTGACAAATAATGCTAATGAAGAGAAAATAAATCAGTAATTAGCTTCCTGACCTCTGTGTACACTGCGCCCCAGATTATTGTTTTCCTTCAGTGGGTCAATAATATTCAGATGTTTTGGCTGAAATGCTTTCGGGTTTGCATCAATTCCCCTAGAAGGAACTGAAAACAGTTCCATGGATCTGTTCAAGAATTCTTCAGTAAGCAACAGACGGTTGCACCGGTGTTCAGGCATCTTCACTGCATAAAATCAAGAAAAGAAATCTATTATGAAGCAACAAGGGTATTACAAGCAGGTAAAAATGCATCAGAGGTCCATTTTCAGATAGTTGAATCATGGCCCAAATAATAACTGAATTATTGAAGAGAATTGCTCACCCACTATTTCAGGTAGGGATGATTTATGAACTGGACCTTTCAAACTGATGCAATAATTATCCCAATCAAACTGACTGTAGTAGTCCAGAAATCTATACAGAACCTATGTAGAAAGAGCAGTAAGGAACTGACAAAAACCCATCCATGTACTCCTCTTTCCAAGAGTCATATAAGTGAGAGGTACTCACCGACAAAGGGCTGCTTAACGATGAATGGAAGAAATGGAATATGTATAAGACAAGAGTTTCCAAAGCATATGTCGAAATTAAACCATAGTGTGCCCCAAGTATACGACTCTCATAATAGCACCAAGCCTTAACCAGGATAATGCTGCGTTTAAAGACATGATTTCTCCCAACGAGACGATCCACCTGATCCATCAACAAGTCCACAAAAATCATGTTAAGCAACCATATCTCAGACATGTAATGTCAGAAGTTCATATTTATAAAAAAGTGCAGCACTCAGCAGTAGTCAAGCAACCTTATTCAATTGTTTTTTACATAGTTGAACTGGAAAATGTGTGGAACAAGAGATAAAAATAAAATAAAATAAAATAAAAAGAAAACGCTGAAATAATCCTCCAGTTTGCCAATATCTCCTTTACGTATGACCACATGAACACACTTCAAAAGGTATTAATCATTCTGCAGTTGCTATGAGACTTTGAAACATTGCCCGCGCATTATATATACATGAGTACATGCACAGGCACATACGACTTCTGCTTTTGAATTACTAATGGAAGATCATTTTGGTAAATAAGATGTTCCATGCTGGGGATTTATAGAAAAAAGGAATTATATACATTTATTATCAACAGAAGCACCAAAATCCGCATTTTCAAACACAATCCATGACCTTCTGGTGACCAACTCCTTAAAAATGAAGTCTTCACAGTTACCTGTTCAAGGAAACAGAGTGTTGAAAGTCCACCTAGCTGATTAAAGGTTACATCGACCACAATGTTCTGCACAAAGCATTTGACAAGTTTGACCTGCCATCGGAAGCAAGATAAAAATCACTCCGGAGCCCCACAAAAAAAAAAAAGTAAATCACGGTTTCCTACTAGATGTTTGTAACAGAATGCATATATAATAAGTGACAGCTGTTATCTTTAACTGACTCAACAAAGCATACCCAGAACATGAAGTGCATAGTAAAATACTCATTGCAGTTGGTTCAATTAAATTCAAGATGGCTAGAGCAGAGGATTAAAAGTGACACAATGTGATAAAACTTAAAACTAGCTATATTTCAATCAACACTATATCCAAGCTGCTGCTAACATAATCCAAGCAGAAAGGTACTGGTATTAACAACAATAAACAGTAAAAACTCTGTACTATTATCTCCTGCATTAATAGCTTCTAAGAAGAATTACCTCAGCGTCAATAAGTTGAGTGTCCTTTACTTGGTACTCAGCATTTTCATTCTGCTCTTCAGCCTCTAAAAGAGAGAGAACGTCATGGGGCAATGATTCCTCCGCATTTGGACCTTTTAGGATGGTCAAATCAATATCACCATCCGGTAGGTACGTCTTTAGTGGCACTGACCCGTAGGGAACAACCTGATACCAACATGAATTGGTCAAGATGAACAAGCTAAACATTACAATAGGGAAGAAATGAGCAGTCTCTCATATTGATTAATTAATGTACATATAAATCCCAGTCTTGCTGCACTATTTTCGAAAAAAATCACTATGCGAGTTGTTTGACCTACATCCCAGTTCCAGTCCAGCGGGAATAGACAAAGAAACATCTTTTTTGGAGATGTAAAAGAATTTGATTAAATTATGTGAATTACATGTGCATTTCTAAGTGGGAAGAACAAATTAAGCTTTGAAGAAGAATCCAATCTCATACTTGAGTAACCTTCACAAAATTAAATAGAATTATATGGACTTGTGTGTTAGTCAAAGATATTCATGATCATCACATAAGATAGGACCATACTCATACATCAGTTTACCCCATGAAAAAGAAACCAGAGAGGTCAGACTTCAGCGCGCAAATTGGTAAAACGCATTCGATCTGTCGTGGCACACTATTTTTCACAAATGGCAAAATCAAGATTAGTACTAAAACCCAGGACACAGATCCCCTACTAAGGAGCCTAAGAAGTCGTAAAGCTTTGTCTTTCCGCTACACAATTATCTAATCAATAACTAATTTTCCCAACCATCACCTTGAATCAATATCAATTAATAACCAGTTAAGCGAAGAAATTTTAATTAAAAATTCGTTCAGATCAGGACAGTGTGTAGAAGTAGAACCACGAAACGCAAGAAAACATCGGGGTAATTTATTAGCGAAGAATAAAACCACCTCCTTGGCAGATTCATTGAATAAACAAATAGATGAGCCCCACAAAGTGAAAAATGATTAAAAAAATTAAAACAAAATTGTAAATCAAGAGAATCATACCACCTTCAGGTTTCAACCGACATGCACATTTCAAAAAATTAAAAAATTAAAATTTTCAAAAAGAATTAAAAAATCAATAATCTAATTTAATTCGTGGAAAACCAAAATCGATCACCTCGCAATTCAAATGACTCTTGACGAGTTGCTGAACGTAATCAATGACGTCTCTCCTCTTCTCCTCCGAGTCGAGTGTGGGGTGTACGCAATTCAACACTTGCTCCGCCGCTTCCCCCGCCGCAGACAAACATTCCTCACTAATCAACGCCGGATCAGCCGGAGGAGACGCCTTCCACACCGAGCCAAAATCCGCCCGCTTCTCCACCGCCAAAACGTCACCTTCGGAGTTCAGCTCACCCATTTTCGATCTCATTTACACTCGCATAAAAAGACAATTCAATAAAAAGGAAGACTTCTCAGTTCTCCATCTCTTAATCACCATCGTTCTAACTCCTTAAAACTCCCTCAGCTTCACAAAAACCATTAACGAATTCTCATTGCGCTGCCGTCACATGACACCGCAGAGAATTCTAGAAGCGCAGAGAGAGAGAGAGAGAGAGAGGGGTTTGGAAATTGGGGGGGTTTGGCGCAGACATATATGGCAACAATTTTAGCCTTAATTTTTTTCCTTTTTTCCGCCAGAATTCTTCGGATACAAAATCGAAAGTGAGAGAAATGCGGAGATGAAGACGAAAATCTACATCAACATGCTCGAATTCATCATCCTCTAAATCTCTCCTTCCTTTTTCAGTTATTTGCAGAGAGACACAAAAACCAAAGCAAAACCGTCTTCACCTTCCTCGCTCTCTCTCTACATATACATGTTTGCGTGCGCCTGTATATGTAACTAAGTATATGTATATGCGCACGTCTAGATTTGGATTTTCTCTCTCCCTCTCTCTCCTCTTTTCGTCGTGAAAAAAAAATCTACAAATGGCGCGGCAGAAAATTGGGACGCGACGAAGAGAAAAGGAAGAGAAATAGTCGCGTTTTTTAATTCTGACAGAAACGCTGTCGTTTGCCGCTCCTTACGTGTCATACTTCGTCGTTTTTTCTGTGGGCCTCGGTTACGACTGTGGATTTTGTAATAAATAAAGTTTAACGGAATTTTATTTATTTATTTTGCACACAAATTTCATTTAAATATAATCGTCTCATTCTATTCTTCACGAATAATCAGATCTTTTACATGATTTGAAATTTAGTAATTTCACTTTGACTTACAAAGAATTATTAAAATACGAATTCGTTTAGTTCAAAGAGTGACACCATACTCATTTTAATTTTATAAAAACTAGCTTGCATTTGGAAATAAATGTCATTTGATCTAGTGACATCAACAATATCTTTTGCATCCACCCAAAGAAGATAGTACATGTTAATTCAAGTGTATCGTAGTCAATTTTCTTCGAAAATACTTGTGCAAATATTTTAATTAATTTTATTAATAATTAAATAAATTAATTTGCTATTAATTATAATTTAATATGTTAATATATCGTATAGAATTTAGTAATGTATAGTTAAAATGAGTTATTTTGCGGCATCGTGAGAAATATAGAATCTGTTAACAAAATTCTGGCATTTTGAAAGACTCGTAACGAATTATTTGAATGTTATTTTATTAAAAAAGAATTATCGGAATATAGTGAAATGTTCCCTTTTCTTATATAGTAGTATTTGTCATAAAAGTGACATCAAAATTGATAGCAAAAAATATCGTCCACGACATTATGTCGTCATTGCATTTTATGGTGAAAAGGAATGTGATTTTAAAGAGATTTTGTAAATTTGTTGGGTGGGAAAGTTGACATTTTTTAAAATTTTTGTTTTATTACTAAAACCTCATGGATTATGTGATTAATGCTTTTATATAGAATTGATAAAAAAAAGTTGTTTGAGTATTGAATATTATTAGTACACGTACTCGAATTATGTTTTGATGTAATCCCAATTTTGGAGGATTTATATAATAGGATTACTTTTTTGATTTTGACGACCTCTTGTCTTTGTAGCTGTAGCTGATGTGGCCTCCCTGTTTATCAATAAATTACTTTATCCACTATTAAAAATTGATAAGTGCACTCCAAAGTTTAATTAAAGAGGATATATTATTTTATCCCATCATTAAATATGGAGCTATCTCCGTTTGTCAATTCAAAACCCGAAAGGATAGTAGTATTATGAATACCAACTTTTTGGGTCTTTAATTGTTTTCTATTTTTGGTTTTTAAAATTAATAACAAGATAAAAAGTACACAACAGAGTAGTTTGAGCGTGACTCTACTTTAGTATAATCACAATTTAATCTAATTTTCCTCTTGAAAATAATCGATCGGTAAGTTAGGCCTCCGTCAATAAATTATAAGTATTATAAGTCGGACATATCAAATCGAATTAATGGATCCAACTTGCCTATTGTGTGAAGCAATATTTGTTCAAACAAATAAGGTTTGTGTTGATTTAATTTTTCTGAACATAATTTGGAAAGAATGTCAAACGCTTGATTAGTCTCAATAGTATATACACATTTTATCTATGTAATTTAAAACTAAGGGGAGATTTCCATAAACTTTAAAAAGTCCATGGAATTTAAATTCCATGGAATTCACATAGATTCTAGACGACTTTCAAAGAATTCGTGGTTGGATTTCACCCCGATTTTCACTGATTTTCGAAGACTTTACGGGATAATTTTGGAATTGAATTCCATGAAACCAACGCCCGCGGAGTCCCAGCACCGCTGGAAACCCAGCGAGCGCTGGAAACCCAGCGAGCGCTGGAAACCCAGCGACCGCTGGGTTCCAGCGAGCGCTGGGAATAAGTGGGTTCCAGCGAGTGCTGAGTTCCGGCGCTCGCTGGCTTCTTGGCCGAGGGCGCTGGAACTCAGCGCTCGCTTAAAACTTCATAGATTTCAATTCTCGTGGTTCTTGATCGGGTTTCGTCGTGTGTATTTTTTGGATGAAATCCATGAAAGTCATTCCGAATTTTAAGTCAATGGAATAACGAATACACCTAGATTTGTATGGATTTTAAAAAGTCTTGAACGAATACACCCAGATTTATATGGACTTTTAAAAGTCTTGAACGAATACACCCAGATTTCTGCAGACTTTTAAAAGTCTTGAACGAATACACCCAGACTTTTAAAATCCATAGAAATCCATCAAATTCCACAACGAATACACCCCCCTAAAATTATATTGCAGTTTCTATCAAATTTCCCTGTTCTCCCTATTTAAATTTAGTTTATGGTTTTGTTATCGATCGGATCAAGCACGGGGCCGAGTTTCAAATTATACTCAGCGGAAATAATAAAATTGTTAGGCTGCGTTTATTTTGACGGATAAATTTATTTATGAAAAAGTATAGATAATAAAAATTTATGTTTTTGAATGTTCCCTTTTTTTTCCAATATTTGACACAAAAGCATTTTTCCTTCCTTATTTTTTACTTCAATGATGGATATTATTATCCCTCTATTTTTGAGTGGATGATATTATACATCCTTGAAATGAAAATAAGGAAGGAAAAATGTTTTTGTGTCAAATGTTGGAAAAGAAAGAAAACATTTAAAGGCATAAATTTTTGTTATTCATCATTTTCCATGGATAAATTTATCCATCAAAGTAAATGCAACCTTAATGTAATTTATCAACTTAATTATTGTTTTTACTTAAGGATTAATTATATGTAAATACACAAAATATAATTAATTTTAGTTTTTAATCAATACTATTTTTGATCAATTATTAAACATAAATTTTAAAACCTTAAATCATGTTGTCTAACTTGGTTCAGGAATGTATATGGTGTTCGGGTGCTTATAATCTCTACGTTGCATCTCCTTGACGTTCTTCTCGCTCTTCCTTTTTTTATTTTTATTTTCAACGGTAGTATTTTTTATTCGAATAAGTAAGACCTTTGAAAAGCAATTGAAAGATTAAACACTAAATCCGGTATCCATTTTAAAACCAAGTGTCTTACAATACCATTGCTTATGTTATTTATAGGGTACACAATACAATTGGCATTTTAGTACTTCCTATTAAGAGTGCGGGAGGGTATTTCCGTTATTTCTAGTGCTCTTCTTATATACACCTATGGGCAAAATCATCTTATCTACTTTAAGGCATCTTCCACGTTAGTCGACAAACTATTAGTTAGGGGTGGCGGCCCCTGCAAAAAGAAGGACAATGACCGTCTGCCATTCAGTTACAACAACCATCTCTTAGGTGCTCCCCTTTCTCACAGACGCAAAGATACTTTTTATCCATATTCCTCCACTCTGCTACTTTATCATATCTGTCGTTGTTCGTGGGTTTCTGAAATGACCTCCTTTGCTCTACGATTTACAAACTCATACTGGCTAGAATCCTGCTCTTCTCTTGGTCGCGAGGAATTCCACTTCTGCTCTGACATAAAGAGATTATGCTTGGCTCTGATATTGAGAAATTTTACTCTGCTCTGCCTTTAGGAGATTTTACTTTGATATGGGTGGACAAGATCTGTAGATTTCTGAAAACTCTTATTTTGTAATTCTCCTCTTTCTTAGTTTCCTTTCCTTTTCAGGGATTGGGGTATTCGGGACACCTTTACTTTGGAGATTCGAGGTCCTGGATACCATCCTCATCAAGTAGAATGGATTTTTTCTAATATAAAATATATATCCTATCATAAATTAAATATATATTACAAAAAATATAAATAATTGTCATGAATATCTATGAATAGTCATTGTGCATAGATTTTGACAACTTTTATTGTTGTTTTAAAATATACTATGTGGAATGAAGAATTAAATGCAGTTACTCAAGAAAAACTAATGCAAATACATTTAATGAGGGGGTAGCACCACGATTCTTTAAAGATGCGTTCTTTTTTTATTATAAATTCTTTAAAGTTGTGTTATTTTTTTTATTGTGAATTTATGATCATGTGAAAACGTACAAGGAATAAAAAAATATTGAATATTTTTATTAGATGTTGTACAAGGTTTAATGTACACAAATTTATACTTTGGTTATAATTATTTGTTCGGCTCCATCAAACTTCACACACACACATATATATATATATATATATATATATATATAATTGTTATTTAAATTATGATCGATCTTTGATCATATTTGCAATTTCAATCTAAGTAATTTTTATAACGTACGTGACAATAATTAAGTACCCAATCTTCTACTCAGTAATTGCTGGCTATTCCAATAAAATTTGTTTTAAGTATCGGACGTTGCCTTATGATATTATGCAAACTTTGACGATTTTTCCCAAAATGTCATAAACTTTATATGTTTATTTTATAAAAATCTCGAACTCATGCAAAAAAATTCAAGTAAGGCCCAGGATCTATTTACCGACTTCGAAAAGGCATCTCGTTAGGATCTTGTGTGAATTTTACATTATGTGATATTTTTATATCTGACAATATATATATTCAACATTGATATTCTTATTATTATCTTTTTGTTTGGAAGGTGAATTCATATCGTATTAGGACACTAATATGGTAAGATTGACATGTATTAGGACACTAATATGGTAACATTCACATTATATAAGTAGGCCATATATATGCTATGGTGAAAAATCATTAATTAATTCAGCAATTCTCTGAAGCAACTTTCATACATCCTTGAAGAAATCATGGCCCATGCAAACCCCGCAACCGGCGTCTCTTTGAGTTATAATCTTCTCCTCCTCCCCCATCAAATATTCTCACAAGAAACCACGCGCCACCCTGTTCCTCTTCTTCCAACCCCAGACGGCGGTGCCGAAGAAGAAGAAGAAGAAGATGATGATGATGATGATGATGATGATGATGACGATGATGATGAAGAATATGATTACATCGTCGTCGATGACATGTTACTGTTTGCGGCGCGTGAAGAAGACGAAGGGTTGCCCAAGGACTTGGTTGAGAGATTCTTGAAGATCATGGTTTGTGATGAAGCCGCTGCAGCCGATCACGATGTGTGCGCCGTCTGTCTCGATGAACTGCATCAACAAGATCGGACGGTCGGAGTTCTTCACTGCCACCACTTTTTTCACGCCGACTGCATCGGAGAATGGCTGCTGTCCAAGAATGTTTGCCCTCTTTGTAGAGCCATCGCACTCGACATTTTTTAACAACCATTATTTTTTCCTATGACCTGCTTCTTGTACGAAGATTTTTTTGTACATGCAACACAATTAAATTTTATGTTTGGTGCAAAAGGGTATTTTTCAATTTTCTATACTCTCAGCTCTCTCATATTCTCTTTTTCATATTTTGATGATTTTTAAAAAAATCAAATTTTATTTATAAAAAATATTCTATATATATATCTTAAATTAAAGATAAATGTAAGATCTTTGATTTGATATCAAATAAATTCTAATAATATAATTTATTTTCCTACTTAGCAATTGAAGCTTTTCTAATAAGATGACATAGATAATGAGCTAACTTAGAAAAATAATTTTATGCATCATTAGCTCATGTTTTAAAAATATATATTGTGATGTGGAAACTCTTTCTTTATTATTTCTTCGTTTCTTTTAATTTGAATGATGTGTTTATTCTATAATTTCAGGGAAGAAAATAAAGTTTTCCATCAAATAGATGGAAAATTAAAAACGATACTTTTCAAAATTATAAAATAAAAGTAAGGATCTTTACTGAGTAATTGATGTAGATTATTTTATTTTTTAAGAAAAAATAATTTACATTTACTTATATTCTAACTATATTTAATATTTATTTATTATTTATTTGATACATCATTTAATATATTTATTTTTGATAAATTAACATGATTAAATAAAGAAATTTAAAGGCCGCGACACAGGGGACTCAAACCCAAGACCTTCGACTTTAGACATTAACCCCTAATTGCTTAACCGATATATACACATACTACATCGTTTAATTTTGATGCAAAACTATGTTCGCGGTGCATCGCACAGACGAATGTACTAGTTTTCTTTATGTTTGTGTTTATATTTGGATCAATTTGATCCGGATCAAATCAAAAAATTAATTAGAGTTCAACATAAAAAGACATTTTTACCCTTATGTATTTTTCACTTTATAATTTTAATATATTATTTAAATGTGTATATATATTATTGGGAACATTAAATTCATTAAATAACTTTGTATTTTCAATGAGAAGTTTGACTAACTTATAATGTATTTTGTAAACACACATGAATCTATTTATTTTCATGGCGTGCATGAATCTGTTATTTTTTTATTATTAATTAACATGCTTTAGTTTAATTTATTTTAAAGCTAGATATTAACTTACATATTGATTTATATATGTTTGCACAGACCCAAATTATATACTCCTATGACGTTAACCAAATAACGTACCACTCTTTCATGTCACTTAAAACATAAATGAATTGCAGAATTTCATTGAATCTATAATCTAACTTAAATAATAATCTCTCTAATTTGTTAAATTTCATTTTGAATTTGAAAATATCACAACCACTTCCTTTGTGACATGTGTGAACATGGGTTACATGGATAATATTGGACATATTACTTTTTGTGGATTTCTTAATGCATTCAAAAGTTATCTCCTATATAGTGATTGTATTAGTTTTGTATATTTTAATATCGTAACTTGACGAAATAAACTATACTTTATTAAATATAATTAATTTATAATTTTTTATATTTATTAATTATAAAGAAAGAGTTCAATATTTTGTCAAGGGCAGAGGGTTCAAGATTTCGTACATCGTCCTTGTATATATACATTTTTTAAAATTTAAATAACACATGCACACATGAGTCGAAGGATGAGAAACGTCTTATCAATTGAACCGCGTTTCATTATCATTTATATACTCCTACAATTTTTTTAAAGAACAAATATATATATTGTCTTGTTTTTTATTTATGTAATTTGTCGGAAATATAATACTCCCTCCGTCCGCCAAAAGTGTACCACTTTGGCTAGGCACGGGATTTAATAAAATTGGTAATGATTTTGATGTAGTGGAAAAAGGGTCCCACCACTTTATGAGATGTGTGGTTGAAATTGAATTTGGATTGGTTTTTTTGTAAATAAAGAGTGTTTGTAAGGATAAAATATTAAAGTGGATGGTGGGACCATTTCCAAAAAAGGAAAGTGGTATACTCTTTGCGGACGCCAAATATAGTAAAAATGGTACACTTTTGGCGGACGGAGGGAGTATACTTTATTTTAAAATAATTAATTTCTAATTTTTTATTTTTTTAAACATCTAATCAAGTGTCAAAATTTTTGTAGTAGCACAGCCGTTCTTGAATATATAAACGAGTTTTTGGATTTCACAACACAAGAACATATTACTCGATCAACAATTGAAGTAAGATATGAACACTTGATTAGATTGAATTGCACTTATTATTATATATATATATGATTACTGTAGTACTATAATATATATATACATGTATATATATCTATCTATATATATATATAACCATATAAATGTTGTATACTTTTAAATTATTTTTTTCGTGGATAAATTTATAAATTATATATAAATAGTCATCTTTCAAATATATTCACCAAATAAATAATCAAATATAGTAAAAATATTCTATGATTGAGAGTGAATAAATTATAATTGACACTTAACAATTATACTTAAAATTAGTAAACTCAATTTTTTCTTAATTATTCATAATTTCATTGGAGATTACAATAGGCTCAATCTCACACAAAATTTTTCTCATATTAAAAAAATTTTACTTATAGAAAATATCAAATTTTATTAAGTATGTGATATACATATACATATATATAAAATCCTAAATTGAAAAATTATCCTATGTCATAATAATAATATATAAGTATTTTGATTTTTAAATTGAAATATATTTTATAGTGATTGGGCCGGGGTGTTTAAATAAATAAAAATGTTACAAAATAATATTGTTATTATGCCTGATGATTAGCTCGTTAATCTTCACACATTTCACACCCAATGATGAGTATCGAAATTCCTATGTTTTTTATTCTTAAAAAAATTCTCAACACTAAAACAAGGAGTCGCATAAATTATAGAGTGAGTCCTTGAGAAAGCAATGATCATTTTATTTTATTTTTTAATTATGAAAGCAACGAATTATATGGATTCCTATGTTCAATGAATTCATTTAAGTGCATAGATTTAAGGAGATTAAACATTTAATTTTATGTTCATGAATTTAATTTATGGCCTAGAAAAATGAAAAGACATTGAATTTATATTCATAATATATTAAATTTAGTATTTTAAAACAATAAACTTTAATTAGGGGCGTTTAAGATAAAACATATTTTCAGTAAAAAAAATATGACTTTTTTACCCCTACTGATCCGGATCAATTTGATCCGTAGGGATTTATACTTGTAATAATTGAGCAATATGTGTACAACAAATATTGAATGTGTGGGTTAGGTCAATTTGAACGGAGATTTTCTCTAAATAATTGTTGACCCAATTATTCGATCCTGTATTTAATTCAAGTACTCATGGGGGTAGAGCTAGGGGGATGGGCCGGGAGGAGGGGTGTCATTGGGCCCCTAGAATTTTTAAAATGAACAGGGTCTGTAATTTTATAAATATATTATAAAAAAATAAAATGATTTTATCTCCACTATTATCGAGTTGAGCTATTTTGCATTGTGATTGAAATGCATATTTTAGAGTTACATCGATATTCTGACAAAGAAAATACATAACTAAGGCTGTAAATGAAAATAGTTACTCGCAAGCTATTCGAATTTCGATTCGAAAAAAAACTCGTTCGGAGTTTGATTCGATAGTAAACAAGTCAGGCTCAAGCATAATTTCGAGCTTAATAATTTTATCGAATCGAACTCGAGCCAGTTAACACCCGGCTCGTTAAGCTCGCAAACATGTTCGAATTCTATTGTTTGCAAACATATTTGTGAACATGTTCACGAGCCTTCAATCGAGTTAGTACATGAGCTTTAAATGATACGAGCTCGAGCTCGAATAACACATTAATTATGAAGTTTTTCCCCAAAAATTTAACGATTCTGAGCTCGAACACCATATATACGAACATTTAACGAACCAAACTTGAATTCGATATTATCGAGTATCACACGAGCCGAGCTCGAGTTCAGTAAGTGGGTGACGAGCTGAGCTCGAACAACAAGATAAAAGCTCGAATCGGCTTGAGCCGTCGATTACAGCCCTATAATAATTAATTTATGCATATCATTTTTGGATCCTAGAAATTTATTTTTCGAAATTGAAAACTATTTCACCTTGCAAAATTTAATCCATCTTAATATTTTGAAGTTGATTTTTATAACTTCAAAGTCAATTGGAAGGGCACTTTTTATAATTTAAATGATATTCTCTTCGTCCCATTTATAATGATACTCTTTCCTTTTTTATTTGTCCCATTAATAATGACTCATTTCATAAAAGGAAACTACTATCTCTCTCTCTCACACAAAAAACTGTGGGCTCCATCATTATCTATTATTTTTATCATTTAATCACTCTTCTTCTTAATTACCGTGCCCAAAAATAGAGATTCATATCTAGTGGGACGGAGGAAGTATTATAATTGTGCTATTATTTATTTTATTTTTTATTTTTATTTAATTAATAATTTTACAAAAAATAAAATAAAAATTGAACCCCCTAAATTGAATGTCTACCTCCACCACTACAAAAACTGTATGTTTTAGGATACTAATTTGTGAAATACTTATTTACAAAATAGTGGAGAAAATGTCTTACTATTATATGAAATGAATGATTGAAATTGAATTAGATGTGGATCAGGAATAATTTTATTTTTTTTGGTAAATAATAGATATTTGTAATAATAAAAAAATCAGAAAAAAAAATACTACTAAGCTATACTCTAAAATAAAATAAATAAATAAATCATATTTTTTGTGGACATACAAATAGCAAAAGTCCCATACTTGGCGAGGGAGTATAATTTTTTTGTTTTCCAAAGCACGAATCATTGCTTATATTGGAACGAGCCATGTTCTAAACAATTGCTTATATACCAATTCAACATTTTAATTCTCAGTGGATTAATAAAAGATAGTAATAACTAGCAAATACATAAAATTTGAAATCGTTTTAATTTTTCCCACAAGCCTAAGTTCTCAAAATACACATAAGGTACCTCGAATTGCAAAAACTAAATGAACTCCGGGTGTTTTATTTTGTCAATTTCACAAAATGTCTAAAAATTTAGACATATTCTTCTCCAGGATGAAAGTTAAATGACGATTCATTTTGTTAAAGATTATAAACACAAACTAAATCAATTAGTATTAACTATAGGATCAAAACCAATCAATAATAGATACTCATTCTAAATGTTGCTTCATTCTGTCCCCTACATACAAATTAATTTCATCATCTTTAATTAGGTTCCAAACCAATTAAGATTATAACTAAATCCATTAATATTAACTATAGGCTCAAACCAATCAATATTATGAACAATAACAAAATCCATTAATGTTAACAATAGCCTCAAATCCAATCAAGAGTAGATCCTCATTCTAAATATTGCATTATTTTGTCCCATGTACAAATTAAATTCATTCACTTTCACTAGGTTCAAAACCAAACAAGATTATAAACACAAACTAAATCCATTAATATTAATTATACGCTCAAAACCAATCATGATTATAAACAGAAACTCATTTGAATGATCGCCATCAACACATAAATCCAAAATACCCACAGAAACAGCTACGAATTCACCACTCAAATTATAATTCTACAAATTGAAGTTAGAATGAACAACAAGAACAAGAATGATTCTGCAAACGACACAACCTGTTAACGTTTTTATAATAATTCATAGAAAAATATCACATCATTTTGCAGACGGTCTAGATTTCATAAAACGGTATAGATTTCATAAAATAGACGACATGCACTTTAAAATAAGAAAGTAGTTTACTGAATTAAATATTCTGTTTGCACATAAAATTTGGATGATAGGTTGATAGTCTGATAACTCAATGTAGCAAAATCGTCAAAAAACAAAAAACACAAATAGCATAACAAAACCAAACAGCCTAGTTCGAAAACATCCAACCAAGAGAATCAAGTGCGAGGAGCTTGAGTGGGGGCACCTGGGCGAGGAGCTTGACCGGGCTTTGGCGCATCATCCTGACAACACGGTAAGAGCATAACAATTGAGTAACAAATATGACAAATAAGAGAATGCAACAAAGGGGGGCCACAACTAAAAACATGTATGCAGATTAGCCAATCATGTCGAGGAAGGATATGATGAGTATGAAACAAGCAATTTGGTAATGTTTTCCAGTTAAAAGAAAACAACTACTTCCTGTTTTGGGTATTATTCTGTATCAAATGGTTGATATCTACAAGTAATAAAACAATTGTTCTTTTAATTGATAGTCTCTACTCTATACTCTCTATTCTCTAGCACACTTTCATTTCAGAAAAAGAATTGATCCCTTCAGAAGAAAATGCAAAACAAAAGCAAACGCACATCAAAGAGTGTTTTTTGTGCTTAAAATATAGTTAAAAGTGATAAACACAACATTAGAATACGTGAGACCAGTAATGCAAACAATGGTTATAGCACTAACCAGGTATAACAGAAAATTACATAAACTAAAAACATAAAATTACACTTCACTTAGAAACATTACTTCACAAGCAAAATAAATTAGATGGCGGGTAAAACTGACCCTTGGGCGCCTGAAGCGCTGTGGGGGCTCTCTGTTTCTCCTATCAGTAACTGAACGAACCCTCACCACCTTAGAGTGAATGGCACATGAGACACAGTATTGCATCTTCACGTACAGCTTGGGAAGGGTGTACCCTGCAGGTGGAATTAGATAATTACAAATCTCACCCTAATAATTAGTTTTGAGGTAATAGCAACAATATCTACAGTAAAAGTTTAGCAGCAAACAAAGAGAAAGAAAAGTTTACCATCAAAAGCACAAGCTTCTTGTACATCCCTAACTGCAGCTTGCTCGACAATGTTCCTCACCAAAAATCTCTTGATTGCTTTGTCCTGTCAAACATATCCCAAATAACACAATCTCTCGGTCATCAAATTATCCATATGAACATCTTGGTCAGTAAATCTTATCATTGTTTCACAGTGTGCAAGATATTCAAGAAGTTATAACCACAAATAAGCAGATTTCTATATTAATACAACATACTCTGCAAGTATATACATACTTTTGATTAACCATGACAATTTACAAAGAGAGGGTACATAATTCATGAATTCACCTAAATACTCACATTTTAATAATTTCCATACAACAAGGTGAAGATAAAACTGAAGTAAGCAAAAAGCTATCACTTTTAAGTTATGTGAAAATTACTATACACTGCAGAGTAACACAGTTTTCAATATATTTACAAAGCTCAGAAATCCCAAATCGGAGCTTGAAATATTTAGTTTTCAACGGTTTGATGATTCAGCTGCAAACAATTTCTACGCGAAAATTAATTCAATAAAAAATACGTAATTCAAATTTTCAACAAACAAACCAATATTCAATACCAAAATAAGCATATTATTGACAGGTAGAAAAAAATTAAAAACACAAAAAGAAAAGAAAAACCCACATCATCATCTTCCCCAACCCCCAACTCCCAAACCCTAGTTTCCCTTCCCCCACTCGACGCCGCCGCCTGTCGCCACCGGCCGCCACCATCGTTGTCGACCGCCCTCTCACACAATCACACAAAAAGCAACCCCAGCCCCAGTTAATTTTCGACCACGCAAATCGGCCAAGCAACCCCAACCCCGCCGATCTCTGCATCGGCCACGCAACCCCAGCCCCAGCCCCAGTTAATTTTCGACCGCGCAAATCGGCCCCGCAACCCCAACCCCGCCGATCTCTGCAAATCGGCCACGCAACCACAGCCCCAGCGCAACACCACCCCACACCGCCACAAACTCCAACAGAAGGAGCGGACGAAGCTTCAAAGCTTCGAAAGGGTCTGGGCAGATCTGGGCGTTAGATCTGTCCCCGTCGTTTCCGGCTATTTCATCCCGCACAAGGACATCACGCTGCCTCCTCTCGTCGGATCGCCGCTGGAGCTCTTCCCCAGGGCGGAGGAGAACTCGACGAGGACTTCGATTTTGGGGTACTTGCGGTGGGATGGGAAAAAGGCAAACGGAGCTCGCGAGAGAGGAGAACGGATGAGAGGGGCAACACCCTTGGCCGGGCACATCCTCGCCGGCGTGTGGTGGAGGCGGCGGGTGGGAGGGAATGAGATCCGTGGAATTTACAGCCAATTGCTAACATCGTAATAAAAAAAAATTGCAAAGAATAATCAAATACCTTGGGGCAGCATTTACCACAGTTGGAGCAGCGAATGAATTTGGTGTGTCCACGCCCGTGCTTGTTGCGACCGCCGTTCCTTCTCTTAAACGTCTACAAATTTGCGAACGAAAAAGCACAGATTTCATAACTCAGTAGAGGAAACCAAACTAAATCGAACGAGTTAGAACGTAATAATAGAAAATTGTCTCTCACCATTGTCGACTGACAAGAATTGATCGCAGGAGCTCGGCCACAGCCAGTAGGGTTTAGTATCAAGAGCGACGAGTGAGAAAACCAGTGAGAAGTTTATATATATAGGATTGGTGAAACCCTAGACCAACTGTCTCATATTACTTGGGCCGTAGCCCATAAATGGGTCCAATTGTTCTCAAAATATGCGCATCAGATAAAAGATGCATCAGATAAAAGATTATATTGAGGGAATCACTACATCAATTTTTTGTAAGTGAATAAGAATATGCAAAAATAAATAAAAAGTTAGGAATTACATGTATTTCATCTCATTCTATCTTACATAAATCATGCGATAGTTTCAGATAATCAGCAGTTAATGCCGCATTTGCCAAAAAAAAAATCTCAAAAAATGATTATCAGTAGGAATTAAAAAAAAAGTCAGAAAATATTTAAATGTGCATAATTAGCCTTTAAAAATTGTCGAAAATTTCAATAACCTTTTGTCGAATTTATAAACTTTTGTTAGTATTAATAAGATTTTCTCTAAATTAATTATTTATAAACTTTTGTTAGTATTAATAAGATTTTCTCTAAATTAATTTTTGATGAGTGAGAAATAATGGGCTAAAAATGCGTGTTAATTGATATGGACAAAAATATTGGAGCCCAAAATGTGGATTAAGGTCGCAAGGTCCAATCAGTTGTGCTTCAAACATGAAGAGAGACATATGGTCTAGGAGAGGCTTTCGGTCTGCTCGAGGATGCTGCTTTTTAAGCATTGGGTTAACTTTGTGTTCGTTTGAATTGGCTTTTAATTGTAATAGATTAGCCTTAATTTGATACTGCACTTTAATTTTATTTTGACCTCAAACACTAACCGCCCTACTATTAGACCATCATGTATACCATTTTCTCAATATCTTTTACCGTAAAACTCAAGATTTAAAATACTGTATGCGAAGTTCGATTTAAAAGGTTAATTTATATTATGTACTCTGTATTTTTTTTTTTCAAAGTGAGAATGCCCAAATTCCTAAGTTACTAGGGAATCGTATAGAGAAGAATTAAAACTTAGATGAATATATATATGTGGCGTGTTTCAATACAATTTAATATATGTGAAAAGTTAACATTTCAATTTCCAATCATCGATATGCCATTCGTAATAAGCTAGAATCGACCATGCATATTGCCTTGTCAATGAAAAAGATAGAAACATATTGATAAAGTAAAAGTTTTTTTTTTGGCTACATAAAATTGGAGCTGTTAATTAATGAAGCATTTCAATTTATATATCAATAATAGTAGGAACAAAATGGCAGCATCCCTTTAAAAAAGACAGACGCAAATAAGGCCAAGCGGGTAATAATAAGCTACCTCTGCTTGAACTAATGAGATCGATCATGAAATATCCCTCTCTTTACCTACCAATCAGATCTCTCGTAAAGCTCCTCACATACATAATATTCACCAAATACATACATATCATCAATTTCTGTCGTCGATTTATAATCCTATTAATTTTCCCGCTAAATGAAAATACGATAGACCGTAGATTTATACGAATGTATCAACTGTTTTTAAAATTGACCGCCTTGGAAGGTCTGGCCGAACTGCCAATTAGCTGGCGCCACGTTGTATGCGGTGAGAGTTCTGCCGTCACTGGTGGTGACGCGGAAAGAGAGAGCTTGGCCGTTGAGATAGGAATTGCCCTGCCAATTTTGACCCCAATTTCTGGACATGGTTTGCCAGCCGCTTTTGGACCCTTTGATTGACAGCGCATGGACGTCCCCTGCACCCGCGACGTTGCTGATTAGAACCAGGTTGAAGTATGCGTGGCCGTTGATGGTGAACCTAATTCCGCCTTTCTTCACACAGGCCACCCTGCATTAATATAGACAAAAAAAATACGAGTATTATTAGCAACTTATGCCATAATTAATTTCTTACTAGCTCAAGTAAAAATAAAATAAAAATCTTACTAGCTAGCATCAAAATTTAATAAAGTTCATTTAATCTTATTCTTATACTATATAATAAGTCATTAATTTTGAAAAAAACTATAAGATTGGTATTGAAATCAATTTCAAAATTAGAGATTCTCATTTTAATATAGTATAGATTTTGTCCCAGTGTACTAGTTTTCAGTTTGGAGCAACTTTTTTCTCATAGTAGAAAGCTGTTAATCATTTGTGGGTTTGTAATTTAAATAAGAGATATAATTGCATATTAAATCTCAATTTTGGAATATTATTTAAAATTTGAACCAAACTTTGAACTGATTATTATGCTCGGGAGGAAAGGTGGCAAACCTTCGGAAGACGACGGGGACGATGCCGGCGTGGTACTGAGCGATTTGGAGGAAGGCGGGCTGCGCCATGTCGAAATGTTGGAGAGGCGGGTTGCACCAGCCGCCGTTGTTGTTAGGCAGGGCGAAGTTGGGAGGGCAGAAGTTGGTGGCGGTGACCGTGACGGTGCCCGGCAAGCACCACCGGCGCTCGCCCGTGCACCGCATTTCGTAGCACGCCCCGCACGTCAGCCCGTTGTTGAAGAGAGCCGTGCTCAATGCGGCGGTGTTGGTGCCGTAGCCTTGGCTGTACATGTTGCCATATCCACACGCCCCTCCTACACACAAAATTAGCCATTACAAATTTAAGTGGTTTTTTTTTTTAAATGTGACCAAACGAAAGTGTGTTTGTGAATAGCGATTATTGTTATAGTTTCGTGAAAGTGAAAGGAGTAATTAACGTATACCCATTGTGCCGGCAGCATCGCCACCGCCGTAGAAGGTGGCATGAGCGTTTTGCCACCCTCCATAATCAGCCATAGCAACATTCAATCCAAGAATGTGTAGAGCGAAGAGAGAAATAGTAGCAAGAGAAACTAAGTTAGCAACCATTTTTTCACAGATATATGTTTGTTTGATAGGAAAAGTCTTGCGGTTTTAAGAGAGATGGAGGCTCGTTAAAGTGAGGATAAAGGGACAAAGTAGGAAGTATTTATAGAAAGAAAGAAAAAAAAAAACCCCACTGATTTTAATATACTAATGTTTTTTGAAAATAAAACAAAATGTTAGAAGAAAAGGGGAAAGGTGGCAGGGAGACAAGATGGTGCTAACAGCCGGCCACGAACCCACGAGGGGGTTTCTATGTAATTTATGCTACATTAAGTATTTTTCTTTTTACTTTTTTTAAAAAAATTATTTTAATTTTTTATGTATTGTTTGGCGTTGGCACATGCATGTGGTTGTAGGTTGGGCAGCCAAAATATGAACATTTCTTACGCTTGTAGGACCCCCTCTTGCACATGCACGCAGCATCTTTAAAATTAATCGTACGAGTTTTTCCTATTTTCTAGTATTAAGTCTTTTTTCTTTGACGGATGAGGAGGATGGGAGAAAAGATATATTTTTATATTTCTTATTTTATATATTTATATGATAGAATTTTTATAAAAAATAGAATAGAATATTTTTTTTTCCTACAACTTATTTTCACTGATTTTCTCTTTAATATTAAATACTCTTTATGTCCCATTATAAATGTCTCATTACTTTTAGCGCAGAGATTAAGAAATGTGTAGAAAGTAGATAAAATGAGTTGGTGGCAATTATTTAAATATTAGGTATAAAAAGAGAATATATTGCCAAAAATGGAATGTGACATTTGTAATGGGACGGAGGAAGTAGTATTATCATGAATTTGAGCAAAAAATTGGGAAAATGGGTTATCCATTTTTTATTTTTTTTTGATGAAATTTTCCAACTAAAAAGAATATGTGAAAAAAGTGAAAAAATGAGAAAATATATGAAAACGGAAGCGCTATTAGATAATGGTTTGTGTTTTCTAATGAAGCTAAGTACGGCTAGCTTGAAGGGGTTTATTTAATTTTTTTTAGAAGAGGAATTAAGGTTTGTGTAGCCAATATATGTAGTGTGCATTGATAATACTAACAAGAGATCTCGTATTACATTGTCAAAAAATGCAGAGCTATATATATATTGTATAGAGATACATTTTTTTTCCTTGCATGTATATCTTCACTGCATTCTTTGTCCTTATAACTCATGACTATTTAACATTTTGAGTTATGTGATTTTAGTAACTCCGCTTAATACAAGATAAATAATGAAAGCCAAATATATGTGATCAGTTGATTTCTCACACTATGTAAATAAAAATCTTGACAATTGTAATAGGTTAGGAGGGGACATGATAAGTGGGCATCTCTCTAATGACAGTGATTTGCTCTAATCACGCAATTAGCGATTTTTTATGTGGCAGAGAGCGGCTGAATGAATGACGCCTGGACACGACAAAAACATAAGTGATTTTTGTATATATACTTCGGCCGATGTTAATGTTGTTAGTTAGCGGACTGCATATGTTTGAACACAATTATTGTAGTTTTCATGCAAACTTTTATTCACTACATGACAAGCAGGGAGTATATATTAAAAGATGATTTTTCAATTAAAAGTTAGCTTAAATGAATTGTAAAATTGAGTGATAATTTTGTGATTAGACTAAGGATTAATAGTACATTGTGTCCTCAATTTTTAGCGTTTTATATAAAAGTCCTCAATTTCCGTTCTCTATTTTAAAACCCTGAACTTTGAGCATTTTTTACGAAGGTGATGAAAAGATGATTCGGCTCGTTGAAGTCTGACTGGATTATTTGTATACCTCAGTATCTCACCATAAAAATAAATAAAACATTATTTCATTGTATCTTCAATTTTTAGCATTTTTCATAAAATATTCCTAATTTTTATTTTATATTCAAAACCCTAATTTTTTAGCATTTTTCATAAAATATTCAGTTATATAAAATTTCGATAATTATGCATCATCATCCAATTACAAAATTATGTACATGGAAATCAAAGAAGAAAGCGACTCAACGAAAGGCAAACTTTATAACGAGACATAAAAAAATGTTGAAAAATCGTGATTTTTGAATAAAAAATAAAATTTAGGAGGGCAAGCGCCCCTTGGATCCGCCACTGCATGCTTGTGGTGCCGTTATTTTCATGATAAACCTATTTTAATCGAACTTTATTGGGAAAGAAGTTTGAGGAATCGGCACGAAGGATTAAGAGGGATTAACAAGTCGTAATCGTTAATGACGATGAACAAATATGTCAATTTATACGGCGGCTAGCCCATACAAAAACAGTTTATGCACGATATGATTAGCCAACACAATAATTGTTACATCAATCAGTCATTTTCATTTGTTATTTTTCAAGTCTTTGTGTAGAATTTGGATCTAATAGGCGATTAAAATTTATTTTATGTTGTATTGTACATAAAACATAGCTTAATCTTTTCCTTCGGGGTGGTCCCGGCAGTATGGTGCTTCCGGCGACGGCGTATTACCGGCCGGGTAGCTATCGTTTCTGCTTTCTTCTTGGGGACTGTTGGGTTGTTGGTTGTGGGATGCTTACGGCGACGACGTATAACCGGCCGTGGAGCGTCCATTTTTTTGGTTCTGGGCTCGTTTGAGGTTGGCAGTTAGGCGACGGCGTCTCACCGGCCTTCTGCCTTCCGAGTTTTTTGGGTTTTGTTTTTCGTTGGGTTAGAGCCGAGATTGGTTAGGCCAGAGTTCTGAAAACTCTCTCTTCCGTTCTTTCCCTCTTGCTTTTCGTCTTTTAGACGAGTACTCTTTTTTCTTTTTACAGTTTTTTCCTTTGGATTTTTCGTAAAAAAGTTTTAATGAGGCTCGGCCCTTAGTCTTTTTTTCTTGTGCTTTCAAGGGTTTTTTTAGATTTTTTCTTCTTTTTTAATAAATCGCAGTTTAATAATGATAGCTTAATCTAAAGGAGTGGTTGAGATTCGAAGATCCACAATCTTTTAACTACTCCATAATTAGCTGAACATTTTTAATGTAGTGAGAATTTACAGCCGTAAATTGCAGTGGGCACTAGGTGAGTTTATTCGAAAAAATTATAACTATGAATTAATATATAACCAAAAATCATCCATATTTACAATTTACAAATGATTGTTTGTGACAACACATCACTCGTGAAGATTTTTGAAGATACGATTCTCTCATAATGAAACAACATATAAAAATCAGATTCATATATATGTCATCCACGTGGAAAACATTAAATTTCTGTAGTATTATTTATTTTGAAATCATTGCATATACTTACAATAAAAATAAAAATTTCCTATCTGTAAGAAGGCATATCATTGATTCATCCGATCTTCTTTTGTGATATGGAAAAAATTATTGAAGAACGAAACAGCCATATACGGAGACGGGGTGACCTTTCTCTAATTCCAGACTACGCCTAAAAAAGTACTAATATATTCTATTCTTTATTGGAAAATTATATTTTATCTCATACTATATGTTATAGTATAAAATGATTAAATTTTTTTATTTGATGCAATATATCTTTACATTGCATGTGATAGAAAACAATTAATGAAACAATACTTAAATTGAACCTTCACTCGAACATGTAATTTCCAAACAAAGTCATGTTCAATAAATACTATATCCGTCCCACAAAGCATGACAAAATTTGTTTTGTTATTTGTCCTACAAAGTTTGACCAGTTTCCTTATATGATAAAAAAATAACCCTTTATTCACATTTTCACTTTTACACCTATCACACTTAACACACAAAATATCAGTTTCTTAAAATATATGTCAAAAAGAACTTGACCATGTTTCATGGGACAGATGGAGTACATTAAAAGAATATCCCGAAGTTCTAATATATCCTCACGCGAATCATAAATATACATGATTTTATGATAATGGATGCAAATTAAAAAGTTAACTATTCGATTATATCGAAACATGCCATCAAAGGTAATTGATAACCACGCTTTTATAGGTTCAAAAAAAATTTGATTCGTTCCAAATTAATTTGGAAAAATTACAATGCATAAGACAACTCAAAAACCTCACATTATAGATGGAAGTATACCACCAAAAAATTAACTAATTGATTCGGATCGGGCCGAAACTCTGACAGGTTTAGCAGTAACTTTTTTTTTTTTTGAGATGATAGATTGTAATTATTGTTGAAATATGACAAGCAATGCCAAAAATATGGTTTGGGCCTGAAGTATGAGCACATTCATAATTGGCCCAACATATGATTAAATTGCACTTTCCTATCCTCTTTGGTGATCAAGATACTATTAATTTAGAAATATGATACAGTTTTACATTTTCAATATTTGACTAATTGACTTAACTTAGCTGGTAGAAAACACAAAAAATCATCCTTCATAATCATAACTAAAAAAAGATCTTATATTTTAAGCCCACAAATCATGATGTTATTTCAGAAAAGTGTATAAACATTTTAAGGATGGCCCAAACCAAACAGGCCCTTGAATCGGTCTGTTCGTTAGCTATGCTGGCATCGTTGTGCCCTCAATTTTCCCCCAATTTTCTGCATCGATTCCAAATTATTCAATTCAAACCAAATTCCCCTACAAACAGTTTATGAAAGAATTCCCTTAATTATTCTGCGTTTTGATGCATTCTTGAATCTGCCATGGACATCGATCCACACATCGCCAACTGGCTTATCGAATACTTCGTCCGGCAGCCCCTGGAGGAGCAGACGCTGAACTCCCTCATCGGCGCTCTCCCGCTGCCGGACAACAATTCCAATCTTCAAAATTCCCTCTTATTGTGTAAACTAGAGTTGGAGGTGTCGCGGCGTCCGTTGTCCGAAAGCACGCTGGCTTTGCTGGAGCAGTTGGAGGAGATTGAATTCAACAGAGGGAACGAGGCCTCCGAGACGATGAGGCGGGCGTATTGCGAGGTCGCCGTGGATTGCACGCTGAGGCCTCTGATAAACGAGGACGACGAAGTCAGAAAGTTCAAGTTTTATGAGACGGTGAAGCGGGTGTGGCGGAGGAGGATTGGGCGGATGGAGAAGTTTGCGGAGAAAGGGGGCCTGGGGTCGGAGCTGCTGTCGGCGTGGAAAGACGAATTCGACGCGGCTGTGTGGGATGATGATGTTCGCGGGAGTGTTTTTAAGAAGTTTGAAGGAGTTCACGCCAAGGAGACGGTTAGGGTTTATCTGAGGGAGGAGAGAGATAAAATGGGGCCCTCGTTTCTCGAATTACTGGCCGAGAGAGCCCAGGGTGATGTGGATTTGCGGAGAATTTTGGGACTTGATGGGATTTCTGGAGTAGCTGAAGAAGAAACACCCTCTAGTCGTGTTGATGGGGCCGCGAATGGAAGCGATGCCAGCAAAGGTGAGTTGATGGTTGTTCTGGTTTATGCTATGTGAAATGTGAGAGTTTTGTGTTATTGAATTCCATCTCATGTTTGATAGTTTAGAATATGTGGATTATAATGTTGTTTGTTTTATTTCATCTGTCTTGGTTGTTGTTATTGTAGTAAGGCACAAGGGAAAAATCAAGCTCAGAGATAAGCTTGTTGGTGTGAGACGCTTGAAAACGGCATCTGCAAATTCGAGAGGAGCCAAAATTGTAGACTCCGATGAAACTACCGCTGAGCCATCAGGTGGGAGAAATAGCTTACCACAGAGTGTAGAAGTCAATAAAGCTCGGGAGGCCCTTAACTCGAGTTCGGCGGAGCTCCGGGCAGCTGTGAAGGATCCCCTTCCTGAGGCATTGCGAGTTGCAGAAGCTATCTGTAACGAGACAAGGCAAGATAAGCGTCAAGATCCAGCTGAAAACAATAAGGGTGAACCTAAATTGTTTGTTGTGGATGTTTGTGGAGTTGTTCAATCTTGTGGTGTTAATGTGAACAATGTGCCTAGGCCAAGTTTGATGGAACGGAACAAATCTGCTCATACTTATGAGGTAATAAGCTCGTACTTACTCTATTTATCTGCTCATACTTACGAGGTAATAAGCTCGCACTTACTCTATTTACTGCACTGCTTATTTGACTCGAGCTTTTGTTTTTGTGTAATGGTTTATTGTTCTTTGAATGTTATTTGCAGTGGGATGACTCAATTGATGCTTCACCAGAAGACATAGCTTTCAGACCTGGGATTCAGTTGCCTAGCCCAAAGACGATTAACACCTCGCCTTTGAAGATATATCAAACGAATAATGTGAAGAAGAGGAGGAGAGGTAGGAGATGGAGTCTTCAAGAAGAAGAGGCTCTGCGGAATGGAGTAACCAGGTAAGCATCTTTTCCTAAGACAATATTATTTGTCGTATCCTGTAATTATGGGCTTAACGTTTACTACCTCTTCTTATTGACCTCCATTTGAATTACATCATATAATATATGGGCCTAAAAGGAATTCTTCAATTTTATGAAGGTTTGGAAAAGGATATTGGAAGTTGATCCTAGATAACAACCGAGACGTGTTTGAAGGTAGAACTGAAGTAAGTATACTTTTCAACTTCTCTACAATGAGTTCTGATTTTTTTTTTTGTTTTTTTTTAAAGCTATTATTAATGGTTTTCTGGTTCAGGTTGATTTGAAGGACAAATGGAGAAACATGTCTCGGTCTGAGAACCTGTAGGATTTTGTATGTAAAGGTACAGACGAATGTGAATAGTATTTGTTATTACATTTAGATTCAAGTTTGGTTAGGGATGATTAGTGTTAACCGGGAAAGTAAAACTGGAGATTTTGGGTATTAAGGTATCTCTCATCGAGTGTTATGTAGGTAGCTGCCATATGATATGTACAATCATTTTTGGTAAACTGTTCTCTTCTCAGATAAGAAAAACTTTTGTGGGTTTCCCCGAGCTGATAGCTTCCTATATGTCATTCTTGAACTAATAAATTAAACATTTCTTTCTATGGCATGTTCATGTAACTGGTTTTTAGAGGTTATTCTTTTAGCTTCTACTTTACTTAGCAATTTTTGTACTTTGATGTCTAATCTGGTCATCTTAGACCCCAATATGATTCATTACTAAAAGAACTTGTTAGATGTAGTATACGAGACAGTTCGAGAATATTGCTGATTGGTAACAGTTATGAACATAATGTCAAAATATACAGTGTTGTGAGATTGTGTTTAGTAGTAACGATCATAATTGTTTTGAACGTGTTCTGCTAAATAGCAGTATGCACAATTGCACCTCTCTCCAGCACATATGCACATTGGTTAAATTGCAGTTGTGGGTTGGCCGTGTATTTCAAATAGAGCGTAGAAGAACTTTACTGGCCTTGTTAGAGTTGCAAGGATACGCGAGGGTTTATCACCGGGAGATGGATGATGCTACTGACTGATTGAAAGGTTTGTAAGAAAACTTACAAAATGATGATGATCAACGCTCCACGAATAGGAAGTCACTTGCAACATAGTCTCTTCAGTTCTGAGGTGGTTGGTCATAAATCAGAGTTCAACTTCTCCAACCTATTCTTTAATTCTCCTAGATATGCTTTGCTTTGTTTGCTGATGCTTTGAGTTACAAAGGGTTTCTGATCTGAGCAGTTGCATTGGTGGATGGGTTATGCATTTTACCGGAGAGTTTATAACTGCAAGGGAATGTGGTTTTACTGGTTTTGATAACATGAAGAGCGCAATAGTTGGTATCTTTTTATTAAAATAGGGTGTCGCGGAGGCGATAAATTCTTATGCCTTAGAGTGATCTCCTTGAAAAGGTAGTTGGTTTTGAAGTGTGTACTTGAGTAGAAAAAAATCTTGATGTGGAGTAATGTTAACATGATAATGGCTTTCAAATGGCGTGATGCTGTTTGGAAATTGAAATATTATGCAAGCTTGATATCGACACAGATTCTTGACTGCCTATTTTCAACTCCTACTCTGTTGTTTCATCTTTAAGGTGGCATAGAATTTGCGTAGAGAGATTTGTCGCTTATGTTAGGTGTCGTGTGGATTTTACATGTACATGAACGATGTTCACCCCAAGCTTTCCTAATTCCTATAGATAGTTTTTGCAGGAAAATGGAAAACATATGATTATGATTTAGGGCTTTAGTAAAAAGGATAACTTGACAGTTCAAGATGCCAACTCAACACTATGAATTGGCTTCAATCCGGACGTTTACTCGTTACATAGAATTTATGGTCTCAAAATTATTACTCCTATAATTTCTTTTGTCGGCTTTATTCAAGATATTTATTGTTTATGATGGGATGACATCCACAAATTCACGATTCATTTTTCTTGAAAATCAAGAAAACTTATCTGTCTATTTCATAGTCGGAATCAGATCATTTAAAGGCTGACATCTCACCAAGCTAAAATAAAAATGAAAAATGAAAAATACTTTCCATGTTAAGAAAATATCTGATCTGTTTGTGTCTGTTGGCATTTATCATTTGCCAAGCAACAGTTAGCCATTTGCCACAGAAGTCACTGTTCAACGCTGTACAATTGTGTCTCAACGAATACATGCCAACAGGCAACAGTATGTTATGCTTGCAGGACCAGTTCTTGATCAAGATAAGAGAGAGAGAGAGCCTTTTATTCACTTGATGCTCAGCTTTAAAAATCCTCTCCCCTGCAAGTCCCATGATTCCCACTTACATCAATCCTAGTACGAGAATATCTCAACCATTTATCTCCCTCTTTCTCTCTGATGTTTCTTGCACATGAAGGATCAATGGCGGCTTATCATTACCATCGCCTGCTGCTCGACCCCTCCGACATCACCGCCCCTCCCACCAACAAGACCAACATCTCCGACGCCAATTTCGACAGCAACATGATGATCATCTTGGCGGCTCTGCTCTGTGCACTGCTGTGCGCAGTTGCCCTCAACTCCATCGTGCGTTGCTTTCTCCGCTGCACTGCATCTCCCGCCCACGACACTGCCGCTGTTGCTGTTACCGCCACCGGTGTCAAGAAGGCCGCACTGAGCTGGATTCCGGTGGTGGCTTATGAGGCCGGCCCGGGCCCCCCCATCGACTGCCCTATTTGTCTCGGAGAGTTGGCCGGAGGCGAAGATGTCCGATTGTTTCCGATATGCAATCATGCCTTTCATGTCAAGTGTATCGATAGGTGGCTGCTTCTGCATTCTTCTTGCCCTACGTGCCGCCAGCCCTTGATCCAACATTCTTCCATTTCAAGTGCAGATCATGTTAGAGTTCAGATTAATTAGCTGTCAATGTTTGTAGCTTCTGTTCCTTGGAGTAGATTATGTTTATGAATCTCCTCTTCACTTGAAAAAATGAGTTCCATTAATTAAGGAAAAAAGAAAAAGGTACAATGTTGTAATAGAATTACTGCAAGAGTTTAATTAGAGCTACTACAAAGGTAAGAAATGGTGGCTATTATTTGCGTAAGGCGATGAAGGGGGATTGGGACTGTGATGATGGCTGGTTGGTGTCGGCGGCAGTCCGGTGGTGCGGTGGCCGTGGGCGGCTTCGGGTCTCGTCCGCGGCCCTTTCTCGGCCCACTTGAGCTCTTGCTGTTTGACTGTGGATGGATATCCCAAACAGCAACCGACATTTCCTGCCTTGTTGATGTACCTTTGGCTGAATCTTCTGCCTAAACAGTCTATGCATTTTCTTCCTTCTTTCATCTCCCCCATTCCAATTGCAACACACTGCCTGCAGTAAACTCTCCCACAAACCTGACAAATATGATCACTAGATTCAATATTTTTTTCAAGATTCTTGATCTCATGCTTTGTGTGGAAAATGTTGGTTTTTAAGTTATAAGTTTACCAGGCAACGGTGGCGGAAGATGTAGGTGTAGGTGGAGCAGACGGCGCAGATGTTGGAGTGGGGAATCCCAGGCCGCCGCCTTCTTCCTCCTCCGCCTCTACCTCCATAGGCTGCCACGGAACTCATGTCGCTCACATGGCTCATATCATCATATGTGAAGCTCCTCTGGTCCATGGAGGCCGGAGACCTAACTCCGGCCCCATGGTGGTGAGCGTGGTGGCTGTGGACATCGACGTGGTGGTGTTGGTGGTTGTTGAGGGATGCATGTTGCAAAGCTCTGCTGAAGTCTAGGCTGGGGAGTTTGGCTAGGGCCGGTTCGGACTGGCCGGATTCGGAGATGGCGGCCATGGTTGAGGAAGGAGGGAGCTTCTTCTTCTCTACATTCTTGTGCATCACTTGAGCCAACTCTTGGAAAGAGAGGTTTACAGAGTCATCTGCAACTCCCACATACATTTCTTCCAGCTCTTTTCTTGCCATTGTTAATGTTTTTTTGTCTCCCATTTTTCTAACAATTTGGATGATGTTTCTTATTTCTTTTCTTTTCTTTCTTTCCTTTAGAGAAATTGAAAGATAATGTGTGTGTGTGTGGGATATGTAATGAAGGAGGAGAAGTTGAAAAATGACAAGATTTGAGGCCGGTTAAGATTAGGTGAATAAAGTAAAAACGTTGATCTTTTTGTTTGATGTGCATGCAGGCCTAGCCTTTCAATTGGCCACCAATTACATGTATATATAACTTATGTGTATACAATATTATATGAATATGAATATATAATATGAGTTGTTGTGCGCGTGGGTCTGCTGTATTTTTCTTTTTTTCTTTTTTTCTTTTACTTAGCTTTGTAGTTGTCAACCGTGTGCATATGTATATTGGCAGTTTATACAGCTGAAATGCGTTGCTCTTGCTCCCACAAAATTTACTTCGTGTGATAGATTGAATTATAATTAGTGTGTGGTGCGGCAAATGTCGATGGAAAATTATTTTATATTATATTGGTAACTTTTTAAAGGTTAGTTGCATATAAAAATATACAAATTATATTCAAGTTTTAGTTTTTAACTTGATTTATTTTTTGGGTCAAAAAATATATAAACTTAAACTTTTTAAAATTTGACATTCATCCAAAAATTCATTGCCAATAACTTGATTATCGGAAGTTCGATCAACAATTCGAATGTACTGCCGAAAATTTTTCGATGATAGCTCTCTAATAATATTCATATTATTGGATTTTAGCAATCGAAAGTAGCCGAAGAAAAGAAAAATATCTAATTTCATGACATCAATTTTTATGCCATTTTTTTACTATTATTGGTGACCAAAATCCAACAATATTAGTATCGCCAGAGAGCTATCATCCAGAGGTTTCCAATGGTACATTCGAATTGCCCATCAAACTTTAGATAATCAAGTTATTAAAACCTGTCCCTCCCAATTAGGAAGTTATTTGGGGGACGGATGGAGTATTTTCTATAGTTCAGGTTCTTCAAGATGTAATTGATGGTGAAAATTTTGATTGAGATTTAAAATGATAATTACTTGTTAATTAAATATAAATTATTATATAATTGATATGTGTCTTAATAAAATTCAAACATTACAAAGAAAGCATTAATATCACATAGCATCTCAATCACGCATAGTAATACTAGCTGACTCCACGACTTCATTTGAATTTACAAAAATAAATTCTTATATTAGTTGATGATTATTTGTCTCAATAAAATTCAAACATTACATTGAAAAAATATTAATAATAAATAATACACTCTTTAATTAGTCATTTCTGTCTTAAACTCAAAACTATTATTTAGAAATGAGTATAATTTTATTTAGATTTTCAATTCATGAAGTACAACGAAAAATTGATACGGGATATTGTTAAAATTTTACTAACACTAACCACAAATTCAATTAAAAAATAATTGCCATGATAAATAGATAAATTGTTGATGTAGTAGGGATCTACTGACAAACTAGAAAGACTCATCCTCAGAATAGACATTAACCAAATTCAGAAATAAAAGTGAAAAATACATTAACGAAATTCAGGAAAAAAAAATGAAGAAAAAAAATATAATTGCCATGATAGATTTGATTGTGTATTTTTGTATAATAGATAAATTGTTAATGTAGTAGGAATTGATTGACAAAACTAGAAACTTTCATCCTCAGAAAGTCAGAATGGAGATTAACCAAATTCATAAATAAAAATGATAAAAAAACGTTGTGGAATAAAGATTAACCAAATTCAGAAATAAAAATGAAAAATACATTAACCAAATTCAGGAGAAATAGAATAGAGATTAACCAAATTCAGAAATAAAAATGAAAAAAAATACTTGTGGATGGGGGGATTGAACCCGACGTGAATCGAACACGCAACCTTCTGATCTGGAGTCAGACGCGCTACCATTGCGCCACGGATCCACGTATGATATTTTAGGTCAGTTTTACAACTTACTTCAAGTTTCAAGACTTTGGCTTTATAATTTTTCTTGAGAAGTGGAAACTTTATACTCCATCTGTGCCACTATAAATGACTCAAAAAAAATTTGACACCAAAATTATAGAGAATGTGTAAATGGGTTAAAAGTGGTAAGAGACTTACACTTTTTTCAAGATTAAAATTTTTCATTTATGAAAATATGCCACTTATAGTGGGACGAATGAAATAATTATATATATATATATATATATATATATATATAGTGTGGTTCTAGAGAGAACTATATTATTTGTGAGAAGGTGAGAATCATCAAATCTAATGCATTCACTGTTAAAATTAATGCACTCAAAAAAAAAATTTGCTCCCTTCAGGATTCAAACCCAGGATCTGCATTCATCCAACAAGATGATACATCCACCGTAGATCTTGATAATCGAATGACTGAAAATGATTCTCCGTTCTTTTTTTATTTATGGTTCTTTCTTGAACCTCTCCCTATATATATATATATATATATATATATATATATATATATATCCAAATTAAATTAGATAGTAAATTTTTGTTTTTATAATACATAATTCTTAAATAGAATTATTGAATAAAAACTTCTTCAAAATACAAATGATCTTTATTTTCTAACTAGGGGCGTAATTAGAAACTCCCTCAACTCCAACAGTATCAAATTTAACTCTCTCAATAACACTAGTGGATCCAATGTGGGTGCAACTGCATCCCCCTCCCAAAAAAAATAATAGTATTAATATTCATATATAAATTATTTTAAATTTAAGGTTTGCATCTCCAAATAAAATTTTTAACCCAAAGTAAAAGAGAAATCCAATTTTTAAAATCCTAAATTCCATTGGCCTAATTAAAAAGAGAGTCCATCATCTCTTTTTTTTCATTCTTTTGATTGAGGCCATCATTTAATCAATCAATTACCTCAATTATTAATTAACAAAAAAGTTACAAGTACACATTTACATTTGAAATGTGCCAGTATTTATGAGATTATTTTTTGCACCCACAATTTAAAATTCCTGGATCCGCCACTGCTCAACAACAATATAAAGTTGAGCATGTTCAGTCGAGATTCCACTAAAAGTAATTAATTTTTAAACAAATTCAAAACAAGCGAAATCATATTCGAGCAAATCAAAACCGTTGGATTCCAAGAAGGTCATGTACGATTCAACTGCATGCCTTGTGAATTTCATACATAAAAGCCAGAAACACAAACCAATAAGTATAACAAAACCATTCTTGACTTGCATTATTACTATTTGGGAAGTTTGATCAAAGTATATAAACGCAACATTCATGTTTCTCCGTCCACGCACAAAATGGAGCTTGTATGGAACAACTGTGAGCAGACCAACACAAACCAAAACGATATAAATGTATGTATATATCTACATAGTTTAACAAGACAGATTCTATCATCTAAAGGAAGTATAAGGGTTCTAAAAACCTCTTTATCATCTCAAAAAACAAACGACGTCACCCGTCTTCACGATCCGCCTCGCCTCCTCCGCCGTCAGCTGCGTTTTCCCGAGCGGCCGAGCAAGATCCCGAGCTCGGCACAACCCCATTCTGCCCCGCGTACACGTCTAGAGGAAATGCAGTAGAGTTCATCAATGTGGTCAGGTTCATACAGGAAGCTTCCGCTAGAATCTCGTCTTCCCGGTGAGGATCGCAGTTCAAGTCCAACCCTCCGCCCTTGCTCGTCTCCTCCAGATCCGCGTGGGCCCCGTTGTTGCCCGTCTCGTTCTCCGGGTTGTTCATGTTGAGGAGCGCCAGCCCTGCGATGTCTTCCTTCTCGAGCTCGAGTTTGGCGGATGACTTGTTGTCCTTCTCCTGCGCGAGCTCAGCTTCGCGCTCCGACTGCCGTTTCTTCTTGCGCATCATCAGCGTCTTGAAGCGCCGCCTGACGGTCAGGCAGACGTTGCACTTGCACGTGGGCTCGTGCTTCCCTTTCCCGCTCGGCGGCTGGATGCAGACGATGCAGGAGCAGCCCGGACGGTGGCGTGGGTGCTTTGTGGTGGCTCCAGCGGAATACTCTGCCATGTCACCTATGTTGTCGCCTAGAACTGCAGCGTTCGCCAGAGCATCCAAGCCGGACGGCTCCCCTTCCTTCGATGCCGTGCTTTCTGAAATCCTTCGCTTCTTATTTTCTGAGGGCGGAGACGAATAAAATCTTCAGAAACCATATAAGATTTGACCATACACGCAGAGCAAGGCAGGAAAATGGCATGACTAGATGCCAATTATGTCGTTATGTCACAGAAAATAGAGATAAATTTATGCTGTAGGTTTCTCTATTTCTTGTAATGAACGCAGTAATTGGTAATAAAGTGCAAAGTTAGAAAACTTTGAAAAGCAGGCACAGAAAGAAGTCATTTCCATAAACAGATGCTAAACATTTTCAGAGCGACATGCATACCAGAAGACGAAATGGCCGAGGATGTTGCCGTGCCTGTGTAAAGTGCGATGTATGTTCGTGAGGATACATGTGTTTTTCGGTTAAGAGTATGCTCGAGTTTCCATGTGTGTGTGTGTTAAAGATAGGTGTGGGGGGAATGGGGGCCTTCGAGAATTTAGACCAACCCCTTACCTTTGTTAACGCTAGAGGACTCGAGATCTCTGGGGCTTAAATCCTCTGGAGCAGAACACGAGGCCCTGAAAAGATTCTCGTAAGAGTGAAAATTCATATTAGCAACCTCGCTTATCATTTTAGCAACACGAGATTTCAAAAGTTCGATTTTTATTTAATACAGTGACTGGCAACCACAGCTTGTCTTAACTCTCAGTAACTCATAAGGTATAACAAAATCCAGTAGCATCACAAAATTGACCATTTGCCAAGAAAATATATCAATAGAACTTCTGATTGTTAGTGCGTTCAAGTGTCAAATTCAGATAAATGAATTGAATTCGATAATTATTCCAACACAGACTTCACTACTTCGATTTTACTCCTAGCTGCAATCCTCACTCGTCAAAAACATAATGATAAAAACAAAACGGCGGTTGATCCTATTAATTTAGAGGCTTCAAAACAGATCATCAAGTATTATTTCCCTAGAAATCTAAAATGTTGTTATTTTGTAATATTGTCAACCCCACTGTACAATATAGTTTTTTCAAAAAAACTGCTGACCTGTTCGTGTCCCAGATATTATCGGAACATGTCCACTTTGCAGAGAGAAGTGCATTGATAGGCAACCTTCGCCATTTTGAACAACTGTCACATTGAGCCAGTTGTTCCTGCTCACTGATAAGTTAACGATGTCAAATGAGGACGGTGCAGTGAAGAGTAACAAAACTTAGTCAAATGATATTTTATCCAAAAATAAATAAAAATCAGGTGCACAATCCTTCAACTCTCACATCACATAGAATAAATAAATATGAAATCCCAGAGGCCTATGCACCCATAAAAGATATCTACCACTTTCATAGAACGTCAACCACTTCAATTAGTCGTTGCAAATGATTTGCTGCTGAAATATCAGGAGCCTTGAAAAACCACAAGTCAGCTAGACATCCTTAAACTTTTCAAATCATATAGAATAATAGAGCAAAAGAATCAGTCAAAAGGTATACTAGTAAGCAGAGGATACGAATACAAGTCCACGCTTGGATGAATGCTCTTAAGAAGTAATGAAAATTGTAATGAGATTAAACATAATAATCCTTACCCTGAAGGTCGAGAAATGAAAATAGTCCTCTTTCCAAAAACCGGAGGTTCCTACACAATATAAGAAAATAATCAAAACAAAACGACTATAGCAAAAATAATGGAAACTCAAAATTGAAATGCCCCTATGCTCCAACGCTAGCATCACGAACACCAACAGGTAAAATACACATGACAAGGAAGACAGTAGCAAAGAGAGCAATGATGGATGCCGAATCTCGATTCACCTCAAATTCTTCAAATTCATAGTCCTCAACCATGACCACAGTTGGCTCGGAAGACGGAGATGGACGAAATAACTCCTGAGCTTCTTCCCAAGTGACTCTCAGTTCCGTAGCATCCTCATTGTGCATGTGAAGCCTCTTGTTTTTAATGTTTCTAACCTTCTTCTTCTCTGATATGGTCATATGCGGCGGTTGTGAATCATCAGATGCTCTGCCTCCATTCTTTGTATCATTTGGGACATCAGAGCATTTCAATTAGAATGGAGATCAAAATTTATAAAGCAACAGACATGGAAAAATAGCAAATAAGAGCATACGGAAGTCTGAGTATCATTAACCCCAGAAAACGACGCCTCTCCAGGAGAATCGCAGTTTAAGGCAGCTGGTGGTTGTGGCTCCTGCTTGTAGCAAAAAATATTTGTAAAAGATTTATAAATCTTTCAAGCTTCAAATAATCTAAAAGCAAAAAACTAAAAAGAAAAAGAGGGGAAAGGGGATAATGCCTAAAGTTTCTGACCTGCACATCAGAATTGTTAGCTGCCTTCCGACAGCCTATGACAAGTTGGCTCCCCGGATCTATCCGACTAAATATCACTAAACAGAAGGCATGAAAACAAAGGAATTAATCTATCAAAACAGAAACATTAGAGATGTAGGGATTGATGGTAAAGCCAACACAAAGCAACGCACCAATTACTTAAGAGATTCAAAATTTTCGAAAATGAATTTTATTTTACTTCAAAACTACCATTAACTTCAGATCTAACAATAAGCCTCCCATCCAAATTGGCAAGAAGATACGAGGAACAAGAGCAAGAAAATGAATTATTAGGTGAACAAAGCCAAAAAAGTTAGTGACAGCATTAACCAAGTGTCAAATATACGATGACAAATGTCAGATTAAGAAACCCGAAAAAATTTACAAGCAGCTTCATCTCAATGTTCAAAACAGCACACAAGAAAAGGATATACCTGTGTCACCAGCTTGTAATTGCATATTTTGGATGCACGGGGTTACGCCCTCCAAAACATACATCCGGCTATTATTATTAGGCCAAAATCTGAACTGAAACGTCCACTCTTTGCCCTTTATGTCCTGAATCCTTATTGGTATACCTTCAGATTGATTGATCGTAGGAAAATATGCCTGCTCAACATAATATTTTGAATTGCAGAATATAAGAATTAAAGGGAAAAGATCCAAACTTTTAAATGTTATATTGCAAAATGTCGAAATCAAATACTCACTTCAGCACACGCTTTTGGAAGGACCAGGCGACCAATTCGCCCAGCATCACTTGCACTAAGAGTCTTCTCAAATAATGGTACAATAGTGGATTTTAAACTAGGATGGTTAAGGCAAATTCTTGATAAATGTTATAAGACATCTAAAGCAGGCACAGCATAATTGAACTTATGTATAATTAAAAGGGCAGAAAAAAGATAAGAACACGTAAACGTATATCATGGATACTCTCCAGATAATTGTTGCAATTCTTGGTCCGTGATCCTAGGCCAGTACCGAGGAAGTAACTGATTGCGGCCCCGACCATCAGCAGGAGGCCTAGGAACACGTGTCTGTGAAGCAGCTGCTTTACTCACCTCCAATCCCGCTACCGGGCTGGGTTTGGGGGGTTTTGGGGAAATATGACGTGCCCTTTGCCCATGTTGCAAAGAACCTTTTGTCGGTTCATTTCCTTCGACTATCCCACCGGGAACAGGCCCGCCCGGAACAGGTGTACCAGGAAGAATAGGCAGCACACTGTTTGAACTACCCAAAGGAGAAGTCAACGAGAACTTCAGGGATGGATGAGCTAGAGATTCATACATATCTTTGACCCCTTGTTTTGGTCTACTGTAGTCGGGTTTGACAAAAACAGATGATGAACAATTTTGGGAATGATTCTGTATGCGTTTACTACTTTCTGTAGATCTAAGCACGGATTCTTCTTTTTTAAGTTCGACTGCAGTAGGTACACTATTGACTCCTATAGCCCTCGTCAGCTGCAGAAGCTTCCGTGTGCTAAATTTCTCATCATCAACTCTATGCTCAACAACTATTGGCTGGGCCTCCCTAGTACAAGTTTTATTGGCAGATCTGCCACTTGAAATATCATTAGGAATCTGCAAAAACAATATAAGGATCAATACCCCTCAAAAAAATTGAGCCATATGTGAAGATCAAAAGCAAATGGCCAAAATCATTTTCCAATATCAAATTACACAAGATGCAGTGAAGAATGCCAAAAATGTTCCTTGAGGAGTGAAAGTCATAAAATGGATAGCAAGGTGAATAATGCAGTATCTAATACTATTCGGTACAGGAATCACCGTAAAGATCAATTATCAAGGTTTGGGGCTGAAACAACTATAACTGCATAATTTTTTAGGGTAGATATATTCTCATCTCATGACGTAACATAAAATTCATATACAGTCCTGATTCTCCTGAATATAATTTCCAGAAATGCTGAAGGGCAAACAACAGATAGCATAATCGTTAGAGTGCTATAAACCATCCAACTTCTTCGAAAAGTTGAAAGAGAATCAGCTCGAAAAACACATCACGTAAAGGTGTAGAGCTAGCATCTTTCAAGCAGTAACAAACTATAACCTGTACTGGTTGCGGAGACTGAATTTCCAAACGCTTAGCGCAACTTATGCATGCAACACCGCCGAATTCCATGTATTCAAATAGATGTCTTGAAGCAATGCATCCACAGTGAACAATCTGCCAAGCGAGACAGCAAAAAGAGTTAAGATAATCAAAATGGTTTATGCTTAAGGTTTGGAAACAAAACTATCATTACCTTCCCACATATTCTGCATTCCCTCCAACCAGATTCGTCTGAATGATACGTTTCACAGAAAACAGAGTTCTCGTATGCAGATCTGAAATCCACATCAAACTACATCAGAGCAAGACAGGAGCAGAAATATAGACTGTGAGGGAATAAATAGACCACACAGATAAGCGGAACAAGTTATCAATCCAAATCATTATAAAGACAATGATTGCAGTGATCATGCAATATGCAAAATAGTTAGAGCTGCAAACATTAGCAAAACATTGAGCAATTGATCGGATCTTTACGAAATAAACTATCGCACAGTTTAATGCATCAGCATAAGAGAAGTATTCACACCATGACATGAGGCAAACCAGTATATTTTAACCTGTTTCCCCTATATAGAGGGGAAAGAACAATGAAATTCGAACAGAATAAACCTTTCATTCTTCGTAAAGGATACGAAATACAAGACCATAAGGAATGCTCTCAGGCAACTAAGATAGGAGCTCGTACAGCCCAAAAATACTCTTGGACCACTCATATAACAATCCATGACATATTTACTAAATATGGATCAATCAGTCCATTACCAACTATGATTTTTGCATTAGTCCATCACTAATCCCATCGAAATGGCAACTTTACTTCTTTTCTCTTTTTATCTTTTATCTTTTCAAATAAGAAAACACAAAATAAAAGAAGCAAATACCAGATTGCCACGAAGCTCAATTTCAACAATTCGAGAGAAAAAAAAAAAGGCTAAACTTTTTGTTAAGAAAATAAGAAAAATACTAAATATAGAAAAAGGATAATCAAATGGCAGCAAAATAAAAAGGCTATTGATAGTAACAAAATGGGAAAAAAATCTGCAGAATGGCTATATTTCAGGAATCAAATAGAACATCCCGAAAGTGCCCTTGAGAAATTGGAATCAGACCTGGAATGGTGATGAACTACAACATCAAGAAACAGGGCCATAATTCGGATTTAGAAAAATTACCCGCACTTGTAACAAAGCGTAGCAAATCCACCGGATTTCAAGCTCCAACCTTTCTTCAAATCCAACGACGTCGTTGCGCGGCACACCTCGTTCATGCAATTCTTCGACCCCATTTCTCGCAAATTCAGTTTCTAAACCTCACGATTTCCTTCAAAACCCCAAACCCAAACTCATCACGATCAAAACCCTAGAAACCCAACTCTTCTCACCCAGATCAAACAAATTCAAACAGAATCGAGAAATTCCCCCACCTCAAATCACAGAAAAAACAACACTATTCCATATCGGAAACTGAAATTCCTCAGCAATTGAAAATAAAAATCCCATCTTTCCACTCACCTCGTTCGAATCTAATGAATCCAACGTCCGCATGCGAGCATCCTCAAACAAAAACAAAACCCAGGCGCCCAATTGCAGATACCATGTAGTTGGAACCTTAAATTGAATCTGAGACTTGCACAGAGAAAAAAAAATAAAACAGCAGAAAACGAAAACCCAAGTTTGAAATAAACAACGGCGGCGGTCGGTGGCCGATTCGGCTAATGCCAGATATAAATCAAGTTGAATATAGTAAAACCAAAAAGACGATGTGATAATAGAGTCATGGACGTGTATGTATAGGTTTAGAGAGAGAAAGGGAGCGGGGAGGAGAGAGAAAAAAGCGTGTAGGCATGCAGAGAGAAATGGGTGCAACGATATGCATGCACGACATTTGAAGACCACCTACAGCTCATCAATACTAAGTAAAATTTAGCCCCAAAATCATTTTTCCCTTGGGGAGTTCACATTTTGGGGTTTAATGTGTTTCCTGGGCTTCAAGATTATTACGGCGTGTGGGCGTTCAGACATACATTAGTATAATTGGATGGCCCGAAGGTTTCGTAGATTCCCATGTTTGGTGGTAAAACATGTCAAAGTCTTGGGGTAAGTCATAGCTGGTAAATCTTTATGGTGAAATTAATTAATACTATCTTGGGAGTATTATTTATTTATTATATTAATCGTATTTGTAATCGAGTAGGACTAGTGCGTACATGTAAGCAAGTAGGTGCGGCCAAATGACCTTACGTTTTAGCCGCAAATAGGGATGTGAGCGGGTGGATATTACCTGAACCAGAACTGAAATAGTTCATTACCGAATAATGGTTCTGGTTCTAGATTCGACTCGTTCAGACTTAGATCCTAATCAATTCAAACCCAATTCGACCCATTTGTTTCAGGTCCGATCCGACCCATTCGTTTTTGGGTTTGATTTTTTTGACCGTTGCCCACCCACCCACCCATTTTTTCCTTTTCACAAATCAGATTTTTTGACCACTGCCCCCACCTCCAAGCCAATTTTTTATTTATTTTTTCATATATCTGATTTTTTGACCGCCCCCACCCCAAGCCAATTTTTATTTTCACAAATCTATTTTTTTCACAAATTTGAAAAAAAAAATGACTTGGGGATGGGGATGGGTGGGTGGAAGTTGGGGGGTGGGAGTGGGAGGACAGCGGTCAAAAAAGCAAATTTGTGAAAAAAAAAATGGCTTGGGGATGGGGTGGGCCAGCGGTCAAAAAATCATATTTGTGAAAAAATAACTTAATACCCTGATCATTTTACTTATAACTTAATGGTCTGATTCGGTGCGGATCCAATAAACAATAAGTCGATTCTGGATCTGAAATCGTAATAATTTTAACGGTTCTGGTCCAAGTAATACCCACCCGCTAACATCTCTAGCCGCAAATACAAATGAAGCAGTCACATCATCAACTTCAATGAATAACGTCATGCTTTACTCGTAAATTAAAGTGTGCATGTAGGCACGGACAAATTCCCTCAACGGACTTAATATTTCGCCCATCAATACAGGTAAGCACCGCCTCACCTCCTACTTCACTACACTCCATCAACGGTTACGCCACCATGTACATCACATTCTATCTTACAAAAATATGCACACTTTGTTAATCTCGTCTAGTTTTTCCAATTTATTTATAATAAATATTAATTGTCAATTTATTTCTTTAGTCGCGAAATTATAAATAATATGAATCTTTTTCTCTAATTCACAATATATTTAAATAATATTCAGTGGCAACAGTGGGTACACTTTTCTAAGACCAAAGGAATATTATTTGAGGCTAATTGTATTTTATAGCCTTAGCTTTAAGCAAATTTCAGTTTATAACCTAAACTTTTTGATTTATTTTTGTATAGCTTGAATTTTGAAAAATTTATTTAATTATAGCCATAATCACATCAAAAATATCACAATATATAGCTCTTCTTTATCGAAATTATACATGAAACGATGATCGATTGCCACAAAATTAAATCATACTCATTCTGTCCCATTACAAATGTTCCACTTTTCATAATGGGATGTCTCATTACAAATGTCTCATTCATTTTTTAGCAACATATTCTCTCTCTATACTTAATATTTAAACAATTTCCACTGACTCGTTTTATCTACTAATTACACATTTTGTAATCTTCGTACCCAAAAATAATGAGATATTTGTAATGGAACGGAGGGAATAATATATTTTACACTAGCATAAATTTTCAACGATAGGTAGACCATCGTTATCGACGACCCACCGGTGAAATTGAAATCGCGTCTGAAAGTTGGCATTATTACATTACTTTTAGGTGCGATTTACACCGATGGTCCGATGACGAAGTGCTACTTACTATTGAAAATCTCTTTTTGTGTAGAATACATTAGGTTCTAATTTCGTGACAATTGATCATCATTTTAATTGTAATTATGATAATTAAATATGCTACTAACATAATTTTGGTGTAATTGTGATTATAATTAAATAATTTATCAAAAATCAAGTTATATTAAAAATAAATTACAAATTAAAATTTATTAACAGTGAAGGGTATAAACTATAATTAATCATATTATTTATCCAAAATGAGACGTTGTGATAAAAATTACTATGTTGGGTTGAAGATGTAGAAAATTGTGCATTTAATCTTATTTACAGTTTAGTGGTACGTACAGGTAAGCAAGTAGCAAGGCTTTAATGGGTCATAACATGCAACACACCCACGAATACAAGTAAGCATGAAGCTACAGACAAACACTCTGAACAACCAAAATCAAATATAAACGCATTTTATATTTGCCCATAAATACACGGGTAAGCATGCAGACACTACAAAAAACCAAATCAACTAATTAGGGTAAAGTTTAGTTCCCTTTATTTATTTTGTTGAAATGTGTGCCATTATTATAATCTATTGCATTTTATATTTTCAAGTTTCTTTTTATATTTTATTTTGTCTATTCTATATCATATATACGATTTTTTTTTTGTTGTGATGTTTTTTATTATCTCATTTAAAATATTAGTTAGTTTTTATATCTCAAGTATTCATGTTATGTTAATTATAGAAATATGTAATAAATATATTGTTGTCTAAATGGATTATATATGTTCAGTAAATATAAATAAAATTATTGAAAATTAATATTGATATAACTTATGATTATACAATACAAGAAAAGATGATGGACATCGACGGAAATTGTTCCGTCATAAATTACCGACTGTCGTAATGACGAAACAACGATGGACGGTGATCGCGAATATCGACGGAAATGATGGCTTCACTGACAGAGATTTCCGTCGATAATCGGCCAATTTATTATGGTGATACATGGAATTTTAACATACTTATTTATTTATTTTGTTGAAGGTTAAGTTAGCATATGTAAAAAATCTGAATATCTAAAATTAATCAAATCACTATAATTATGTATCAATTGTAATCTCTTCAAATTGATTAGGATAAATATAATTTTAAATCTGAAATTATTTTCACATCAATTATATCATGAATTATTAAAAATATTTTGTTTACTTTAAACTACTGCACAATTTTATATCAATTGTACTTGGTATTCATTTTTCCGGCTCCGGAAAGTTAACGCTGCTTTTCGAGTTGCCACGATGTATTAAAATGTTATTTTGAGATATAATGTTATTTAAATATTACAAAAACGTTAAGAGTACATGTTATTTCAGTGCATTAATGTATATTATAAAAATTAATCAATCACACATATCTATTTATAACTTGTCGAGCATACGCAATTTGGACCTTGTAGATATTGTCCACAACATTATACATGAGCATCCTAACTCTTTTTGAGAATATATACATGAACATCCTAATTAATTTCCCCATCCAATTAGTCATAACCATTCACAATTTTGAGGTGATATCTTGACTAATACATGTTATTTTGATCAAGGCATAATTCAAGTGGCAAAATTGAAGCACCTAAAAATTTTCTTTTATGATAGAGATTTTGGGTTTAATCTACGGTGTTATTTTTTCATTTTTGTGTGGTGTAGTGGTTCCACTTGAGTGCGGTTATTTTTTTACATTTGTGTGGTGTAGAGGTTCCGCCTGTTTATGAATATTTATTTGATTATATTTAGATACCTCTTGTAATCCTAATTCAAAAATAAATAAATAAATAAATATGTATATTGTTATTTTGAGTATTATCGATATCTTTTAAAATCAAACTACTAGAACATGTCCTTAAATGACTATTATAGAACTAAGATACTATAAACATGATAAACAAGACTGAAATCAATATTGATCTTATTAAAATTCAAATTTGAAATAAAGATTTAACATTATAAACATAAATTTAAATATTTAATCAAGCAAATACCAAAGAGCGCACAAATTCAATATTTATGGACTGAAAATTACTTATGTATGGGTAGTAAAATTACTTATGTATGGGTTACTACTTTATTTAATCATATAATTCTTCTCTTCAAGTTAATCATTGAAAGATATTTGAGTAGTCCTTGAGATTTGTTTTAAAAAAATACATCTCGGTCTTCTTGGACTTGGTCTTCCTGCTTCATGAAATTGATGTGAGGGTCTTCGCCTTATTTTTGAATCGATCATTGGGTACAACTTGAGCTTAGGGCTTTATAACGCTGATGCAAAGGGCATTCACCTTTGTTTTCAAATTGAATATTGGTCCTGGCTTGAGTGTTGGACACTTCCTCAAAGAACGCTTTGAACCTTAATGGATCACCTTGAATATTGGAGATAGTTTTTCCTCCAATTATGAGCTATGCAATTATGATGTTGTGTGTTTATACCAATATTTATTAATCGTTATATGGAGAGTCGGGCTTTCGACTTGAGTCCACATTATTATGAGCCTAAAACTAACGACATCATTGACTCACGAAGATTGATATTTATCAATATAAAGATTTGACTTGCTTCCAATTAAATTGATCTTGATCTTTACCATATAAAGATCAGTTTTTTATTGATAATATATCTTATTTAAACTTAGTTCTTATAAGACTCACCTACTAGAAATATAAAACCAATAACACTATATTTTTCATTTTTGTAAAATTCATGTGCCTACAGATGCATTTCAATACTTGTTCATACACGATTTGTTGTGAAAATGAGCGAGTCTTGTAAATTTTGAATTAATTAGATATTTATACTTATATCAAAGAGTTTATGAATTTAAAACTTGCAAATAGTTCGTACTCATGTTTAAGTGTTCTTAAACTTGAATTTATTATTCCATCCGTCTCAATTTTTAGTATTTTATTTGAGAATAACATGGGTTCTAATAAAGTAGTTGGGTACGTGTGTTGTGAGTGGAATACGAGCCTTACCTTTTATGTAAGTATTAAAGTAATTAAAGTGGAATAAGGGTCTCACCTACTTTTACTAAAAATATAAATGAATACCAAAATGCGGGATGTCCGGAAAAGGAAATATGGATATTAAGTTTATGCTCGTATCAAAAAGTTTTCTTGACTTGATTCATAAACCTTTTTTTTAAATTCATGTCAAAAAGCTATTTTTTGAATCTGGAGACTTTTTTATACACGTAACAATGAGTTTACACTTAAATTTGATTTTTTAGATGCCTTATACTCGTGTGAAAGAGCATTCAACTTGAGTTTGAATGTGCAGACATTTTACACTCGTGTCGAAGAGTCTTCCACTTGGATAATTTTTCATGGAGTTAGATAGTTTTTGCTTGTGTCTAGAGCTTTATCAATAATTTAGACTCTTATTAAGTAGGAATTTAAGGATTACATCATATCTTGAAAGATGAATTCGTTATTAGATACACATTCTCCTATTCCTTTTCAATTTAAGATTATTCAAAATATTTGCCCCATCATTTTAATTTTTTCCATCAAAGTTGCGAGGCTCTTGCATCGATCATGCTTTAACTTCATTTGCAATAATGCTTAACTTCATATCATGAGCTCTAATCGCCAATTCCTTGAAATTTTTTGGTTGAATTCCTTTCAAAATAAATTGAAAAACTCCAATGCATATTTTAGATGCACATTTCAGTTGTTGAAGTCTCCAACAGACGATCTTTGCAATTGAGACTAAAGCCCTCACAATAATTGATGTAGTCATTGATATTATATTCTTTTTATTGACTTGATTTCGTAAACTTCACAAAGTTCACTATCATTGAGTGTTGTTGAAAGTTGAACCAATGAAATTGTTTTGTTTCAAATATTGACCCAACTATTGATTGAACTTGGCCTTAGATTAGCATATCAATCAAAGGTTGGGTTTCACTTGAACTTTATAATGTTGATGCAAATGACCTTCTTCTCATCTTTGAATTGAAAGTTGAATTTAACTTGATCAGTTTTGGTCCACTTTTACGAAAAACGCCTTGAACAAGACGCCTAAATATTGAAAAGAAATTCGTAATAAAGAAATTCTCTTTCAATTGTGAGCTATTCAATTATGATTTGATAGAAACACATATTTATAGTTGTATTTTTAGAAACAAGTTAAATTTTGATATAACTCATATTTCGAGAGCTAATAAAATCATGTCATATTAGTCCTAAGTCTATAATCATGTGGGCTCAAACCTCAAATTCCAACTCTCTATACAACTATAATCATGTGGGCTCAAACTATCTAACTCTATGAAAAATTATCCAAGTGGAAGACTCTTTCACACGAGTGTAAAATGTCTACACATTCAAAATTTAGGATTAATATGACATGATTTTATTAGCTCTCGAAATATGAGTATATATCAAAATTTAACTTGTTTCAAAAAATATTGATACTGATCTTTACCTTATAAAATATAAAATTTCAAAACTAATTACAAATATAAAATTAATAAAAATATATTTTTCCTTTTATAAAGATCATATGCCTACAAAGATCGACTCCAAGCCATTTACCAAATCAACCCGATCCCTTATTTTTTGTTTTTCAACCGAAAATATAGAATGAATATCTAAACTTTCACCCGAAAACATTTTTCGATATTGATCATAAAAAAAAACATTTTTACGATAATGAATGGCAATCTACCCGCGGGTAGCGGATATCCGTGAAAACCCGAACCCATTAGGGTGGGTTTGGATACCATTTGATATCCACGGATAGTTTCGTGGGTACAATTCACTATCCATTTAGTTCGTGGGTATGGGTTTGGATACTTACTATCCATACCCGCGAAACCCGTTTACCCGCGAAAAATACCCGCCAATTACCCGTCAATTATCCATCAAATATCCACAAAAAATTCTATAAAATATGGGCTTTAAATACATATTTTGAAATTATGGGCTAGTATTTTATATTTTAAAATAGGCCCAAACAATAAGGCTCAAAGTCTAATATTGAGCAAAACCTAAACCCTAGTAATTTCCCTACGCCCCTTCCTTCAGCCGTTTCTTCCCCAGCCCTCCTCGCGAAGTCGCGATTCCAGCCATCAGCCGGCAGCCACTCGACGGCCGCCGCTCGCCGTCCGTCCAGCAATTATAGACATTGTTCTTGAAGATGAAGAAGATGAGTTCAATGAAGAGGGTTCTATTTCTACTGTCGAGCAATTATAGACATTGTTCTTTGTTGAATTTTATATTTTAGTTGATGAATTTGAACATTGTTCTTTGTGAATTTGAATTTAAACATTGTTCTTTGTGGATTTGAACTATGCTATTTGTGCTGATTTTTTTCTATTAAATTTGTTGTAAATTTATATTTAAATTCTATTTCGTGGGTATCCGGCGGATAGCGGGTATCCGTCGGATAATGGGTGACGGATACCCGTCGGATAGCGGGTTTCGCGGATACCCGACGGGTAGCGGGTATCCGCGGGTAGCGGGTTTGGATACCATTTGATATCCATGGATAGTTTCGTGGGTAGCAACCACTATCCATTTAGTTCGTGGGTATGAGTATGAATAGTCACTATCCGTACCCGTCGTACCCGATTGCCATCCCTAAATAATGATACAACTAAAAACAATTAAAGACCGACAAATAAAAATGAAATTAATAAGTATATTAATTGTCCAATTATCAGCCTTGGATATCGGCCCAAATCCAGGCTCTATAAGCCCAACAAAGGGTATTTCCGGTAATCCAACAATCACTCCGTCAAACCCTAGCTGGTCCATACTCCTATAAATAGTAAATCGCAAACTATTTCCCCTTCAGATTCAGATTATCCAAGCTCTTCGCAGCTGCAATGTCCGCCTTCACAATTTAATTTGGGAATATTTTCTTCATCGTTTCGTTTTTCTGTTTTCTATTTAAATTTGATATTTTTCTTTCACACCCAAACATTTTCTTGTGCTATTAATTTTGGTTGGATCTGTGTACAATAAGCCGATGCTCTGGATTGAAAAATAATGAAGGAAGCATGGTAATGTGCACAGAGAGCGATGTTACAAGGTCGGCATGTCTGCCCCCTCCGATTTCTCTTCATGACTTGGGGGCCTGGTTTTAGACCTACAATTTTTTCTAAATAATTCTTCGTTTGATTTTTGAATTTCTTAAATTGCAATTTTTAACCCAAGTATATATTCATTGATTTTGTTTTTTAGATTGGCAATTTTGTATCCAATTGTAGTTTTTGAATTTTATAAACAAATTATATTTACAGCAGTTTATTTCAATTGTTTTTTTCCAGGTTATTCTTTGACCTAGTTTTGGGATCTGAATCTTCTGTAACTTTAGTTAACTGGAAAATTTCTTGATACTTCATTATTTGATTTTCTGGATGAGAAAATTTGAAATTTATGTTTATTAGTTAAAATGTAACTTGACGTCATATAATAATTTCTAATTTTGGGCTGAAAGTCAACTGTATCCAAATTTCAATTTAGAAGTAACATGTCATTCAGAAACATTAATATGTTAAATTTGATAGTAATTTAATATTTCCACAGAGTAATTTGAAGCAAATTGTATTGAAACATTTAATAAGAAGTGAAATCCATCATAGTATTAAAATAACAATTTTTTATTTCACCTGACCGTTAGTTTCTTACAAAATAATTCAATAATTCACCTTTATTAAATACTCCATTTAGTGAGTCGTATTCTTCGTCGTCAAAAAAATTTAAGTTGCATTGAAAGACATGCTTAATTTCAATATTCATAAATATGAGAGTAGTACTAGTAATTCAAGTAGTCAATCAAGCTGCTCACGAGCTTGCTCGTTTTTCATTGTCTTCTGATGATGTTGTTTGGAAGGTTGATTTTTCTAATTGGCTACTAAACGTTGTTGATTCTGATTTGCATTAATATATGAATCGTCTTTACCTTCAAAAAAAAATAAAGTGTTTACGTTCATAGTGTGCAAGGTTCATACTTCATAGGAGTATCATTTTGTTGACATCTTGATTAGAACTACGAAAATAAAATCGATATACAGCTGTATTCGTGTTCCAACCCTTCAATCTATATCGCATTGCACATGGTTGGAACAATTAATCTTCTCAAAGACAAATTAAAATGTCCCACCTCATGATTCCAATCCTAAAACTGGTACATAAGTTTAAGTTGTATTATTACATTTCAAACGTCATCTACTTTTAATAGCACATCACTTTTTATATTGATATAGTAATTTCGTATAAGATACCGCATGTATCTCATGAAAACGAAAAAAAGGAAAATAAAATTCGGAAATCGCATTCCAAGATAAAAACCCAATTTTAGAAAATAGAGAAGCCGTGTAAATCGTTATTATGCATGCATGTACCTTATTCAAACAAATAAGGCCTCAAAGCATTAGTTGATTGGCTTCATGACGACCGTGTAATGATTCAACATCCGGGCAGCAAACTGCCCGTTGTTCTCAGCGGTGTCGATCTTGGACTGCCCGGGCGGTGGCAGAAGCTCGAAATTCTGCACGAGCCTGCCCAAAGTGATGCTCAAAACAGGCATGGCGAGGACGATTCCCGGGCAGCTCCGGCGACCCACTCCAAATGGGATGTATTTGAAGTCATTGCCGGTGGCCTCAACCCTAGATTCCTCTTCCAAGAATCTCTCGGGCCTAAATTCTTCGGGCTTGTTCCAATGGGCCGGGTTGTTGGCCAGCCACCACGCGTTGACCAGGACTCGGCTCTGGGCCGGGATGTCGAACCCTCCGAGCTTGGCTTGGTGGAGGTTCATGTGAGGGAGTAGACATGGAACCACCATTCTACGACGAAGAGTTTCTTTGATCACGGCTTGGAGATATGGGAGTTTGTTAGTATCCGACTCGCTCACTTGTTGTTCCGGGCCGAGGACCGTACGGATCTCGGCCCGAACTTTTTCTTGGATTTGAGGGTAGTTGATGAGTTCCGCAATGGTCCATTCAAGTGCCCAAACAGTCGTCTCGATTGCTGCCCATTTCAGATTATATTAGTTATGGTCAATCCAACAAAATATCATTAATTAATTATTTTGAATAGGATGCATGATTCATTGATTAATGTACCGGCAACATTCATGTTCTCAACAATGTATAGGAGATTGTCTTCATTGATCTCTCCATTGTGTTGAGCTTCGAGAAAGTGATCAACCCCACATTTCAACCCATTCTTGTCTATCGTTGTCGTGGATACAAGATTCCTGCATTCAAATATCACAAATATTCGACTATGATTCTTTACAATAACACAAATTATATTGGTAGGAGGAAGAAACATACTTTCTCTGTTTTAGAAAAGTGTGTTTATATAGGTCCAACCTCCTCCTAGTGACCTCCCTGCATATCTTCAAATAGCCTCTCAAAAAGGGCCTCAAAATTGGGATGAAATCACCAAAATTATAGTTGAGACTCTGACCCAATCTGCTCCTCTCAGCATTCACACTCTTGAGCTTCACATAAGATGGATCTTCCTCGCTCTCAAACTTCCTGTCAAACATGATCTTATACACATTGTTATACACCATGAGCTCCAGCCTCCGCCGCAGCACCACCCCCTCCGCCGCGGCCGCCGGGTTCCCCCGCACGTCGGCCACCACGGCCGCGGCCTCCGCCTCCCAGTCGGCGCTGTAGTGTTGCACGACCTTGTTGGTGAAGAAGGGGACGGTGACGATCCGCCGCATCTTCCGCCAGTGGTCGCCGTATTCGGTGAAGATCATGTCCTGCCCCTTCCCCGTGAAGATGTCGAACACGATGTTTCTCGAACGCGACCCGAACTCCTTCCCCTGCGTCACCAGCACCTCCTTCGCCAGCTCCGGCGACGACACCACCGAGATGTCGCGCTGCCCCATGCGGAGGAGGAACACGTCGCCGAACTTCTTCCCCAGGGCCACGAAGTCGTGGTGGTCGAAGCTGTTGCCGATTTGGAGCCAGCTGCCGAATATCGGGAGGCTCAACGGCCCGGGCGGGAGGTTCAGGCGCCGCCGCCGGACCTTCGATATGGCAACTGCCGTGGCCGCCGCGGCGAGGAGGCTGAGGAGGAGTTTCTGGAGGAAGAGGAGGACTTCCATGTTGGAAAAGTGATGATCAGAAATTGGTGGTTAATGTTTTCATGTTGCAACCCATATTTATATTATATATGCATGGATTTTTTATTTTTTATTTCTTGTTGAGGTTATGTATATGGTATGTTTAATACTTTTTTTTTTCATGTTGTATTATTTTAATTTTATTTTTATTTTATTTTTATTTTGTGTTTTACTGATTATTGAAATTTTCATGATTTTAGTTGACATGACATATCATAAAAATACAGGTTTTATCAATAACTTTTTTTCTACATAGTAATATATAGTACCATCCTATTCGTAGTTAAGTCCCTGTCATTAAGAGCATCCGCATCGCTTACACGATAGCGGCTTACTTTTTAATTTTTTTATGTAATTTTTAGGTTTTTTATTTTAATGAAATTTTAATATTAGTAAAATGTGTTATTTAAATTTGAGCAATTAAATTTAAGTGAAAAAGCATAAAAATCAAAACTAAAAAAATCATTAGGCTATCATGTAACCCCAATGCAGCCTCTTTACACCATGTGATCCCTCCATAAAGTAAGCTATCATGTAAGCTATCATGTAACACCAATGCGGATGCTCCAATTAAATAAAATAATACTCAAATTTTTAAATTTTAAACTTAAAAAATACTTGTACAAGTTTTAGCAATAATTTTTTCTGTATATACACTTAATTACTTTTATAGTATTATCGCGTAAATATTGTTATGATGTACAACAAATTTAGCGTAAAACAGAGAAGAAAAATATAAAGCCAATGATATTTAACTCAAGTGATAAAATTGAAGCACTTAAATACTCTTCTTTATGAGAGGTCTTGCCTGCATACGTAATTTTTTAATCTTTGTGGGGTATAATGATTACACGTCGTAATTTTTTAATCTTTATGTGGTATAATGATCTCACCTGAATATGGTGTAGATATTTTCACATCTTTATATGGTGAAGAGGATTCCAAGTATCCAAACTTGATAGTAGAACTCCGGTTGTATTTGGGGCTGGAGCAACAACAACAAGCATTGCTACTATTTAGGGTTTAGCTACTATTAATTTTTATTATTATTATCATTGCTACTCATTTAGGGTTTAGGGTACTACTATTATTGCTTCCGCTATTACGCAGTATTAATTTAATTTTAAGAGTACGATTCATGTGGTATATAACTTAAGAGGTGGTCTTGGGTACACTCGAATGTACCGTACAATCGGGTTATACCTTCACTTAATTAAATTTTGACCCGCACCCTGATTTGAACCCATATCCTGACTCAACCCATATAAATAATACTACTATTTTAGGTACGGGTCAATTCGATTGTACGGTACACCCAGATATACCCAAGATTTTGTGATAACCTTAATAATGTATATTGTTGTTATTATTAAAGTTACTAGGAAAAAAATGTGCATGGTTTTTTTAGGCAGAAAAAATATGCATGTTAATATAATTTAATTATTACATTTATTGATTAAATATAATTAATAAATATAAATAAAAAATCCTAATAGTTTTTTTGATATTTTTAAACAACGATAAAGAATATTCTACTAGAATTCATTTATATCGAATTATTTGTCAAGAAATAACATTCTCGATTAATATCCACCAAATTTTAAAAATTGAATTTCAAATTTATTCAAGTTTACATCAAATTAATTGTGTTAATCACAATAATTTTTTTTGAGAGGACCTTGAACATAATAAATTATAAACCTACTTATATTTTATAAATGGGAAAATTGCACCTAAATACACAAACTTTGTCGAAAATCCATATTTGACGCGAAGTTAGGATTTTACATTTTAATACACCAATTTAAGAAGTTGTTCAATTTTGACACAATTTTGAATTCCGGCGACCGGGATATTGACGTGGCAGCCGGAATCGCCACGTCATCACCACGTCACACACACACACACACTCCACTCTCTCTCTCTCACACCCCACTCTCTCTCTCCTTCCACACGTCAGCTCCCCCCTCCCCCCAGCCACCCCGGTCGGACCCTCCTCCTCCCCACACCACCGCCGTCGAGCCTCCAACCGTAAACCCTCCCTCCCGCCGTCGTCACCCTTGTCTCTATGTTCTCTCTCTCTCTCTCTCTACCAAAGCTCGAAGAGCAGCAACAGCGCCTCCCTTTGACGTCTCCTCCGATTTTTGGAGTCGAGGCGCCGCGGGTTAAGGTTCACCCTCGATTTTCACCATGGTGGCAGAGGCCCGTCGTTTGATGGTGGCGTGAATTCGTTCAGTGGTGGCGCGATTCGGCGGGGCAGGAAAGGAGGCGGGGACGGGACTTCTCATTCGCGGGGAAAATTCGATCTGAGTTTTCTGGTGTTCGTGCGATGATGACACGCCCTTGACCAGAGAGGAGGCGACGGCGCTGCAGTGGCAGCTTGGCGAGACAAAAACCCTAGCTCTGGATTTGAGGGGATCTCCCACCGCCGAGTGCCCTCCGCCGTCTGGATCTGAGGGGAGGCGCCATATGAGTTTGGGAGGTGGTGTAAGGTGTTTGGGGAAGGTGAGAGAGAGTGAGGGTTTGCGGCTGGGGGCTCGACGGCGGGAGGGAGGGTTTACGGTTGGGGGCTCGACGGCGGTGGTGTGGGGAGGAGGAGGGTCCGACCGGGGTGGCTGGGGGGAGGGGGGAGCTGACGTGTGGAAGGAGAGAGAGAGTGGGGTGTGAGAGAGAGAGAGTGGAGTGTGTGTGTGTGTGTGACGTGGTGATGACGTGGCGATTCCCGCTGCCACGTCAATATCCCGGTCGCCGGAATTCAAAATTGTGTCAAAATTGAACAACTTCTTAAATTGGTGTATTAAAATGTAAAATCCTAACTTCGCGTCAAATATGGATTTTCGACAAAGTTTGTGTATTTAGGTGCAATTTTCCCTTTATAAATCGAGCATACCTATTCGATGTTAATAACTAAAATCAAATCTTAGCTATTCTCCATTTTAGACCAAAAATGGAATACCAAGAAGTGAACGGACCGAGTATATTTCTCTTTTTAATTTCCTAAATCCTAAATTGCAGCAGTTGAATGGGCCAGTTTTATTTTGGAAATTAAAAAATGAAGATTCTTTCAGATATTCTAATAGTTAGATAAACCAACGCCCAAAAATTTAATTGATATAAAATTAGATTCTCCTAATTAAAGCATGAAGCATGAGAAGAAGCACTATGTATTCTTTCAATGCCATTGCTAAATAAAAGGTCAACCAGATTCATGCGTTTTACAATTTCGTAAGCTCGATTTCTTTTTTCTTTATTTTTCTGAAGAGCATGCCGCCTACTAGTTGACACTTATAATGATCCATTTACTTCAATAAAAAAAAGGGAGAGAGAGAGAATACATATATTTTTTTTTTTTTTTTATCATTTTCACGCTGTTTTCACATATTTAATATGATGAAAAATTTGTATCAAGTAGGATGAAATATTTTTATCGATCAACTCATTTTCACTCATTTTATCGAGCAGCTCGAAGAAAAACTCATATTTTCTTAATTAAACTTGTTTTTCCCAAGATACACGCAGCTCGGAGCTACGACCGATGATGCTTACGCCATATACATATCGACATAGAAATATCAACAAGATTCAAACTCATCATCAATCATAATATTGTTGTTCTCTAACAATTAAAAAAATTATATTATATATATATATATATATATATATATATATAATATTTGGGTCGATCCAGTTTATGATGGATTTGTGCCACCCAAATTGAAACCAACCCAACAAATTTTTGGCCCTATATCTTAAAATTGGTCCGAACCGAAATTCTTTTATAAATCGACAAATTGATCGATTCAATCCGATTAGTGGGTTTTGACTTAGTTCTGCTCACCCCTAGATATGAGTTTTGACGAAGTCTTTTTTTTCAGTCATGATCACCGTAAATCATAATTCCCGCACGCAGGCGGTACTAAATACTACTCCCTCTATCCCAGCTTTTTGTATCCACTTTTAGTAGTATTTACAATTAAAAGTGGATACAAAAAGTTGGGACGGAGGGAGTAATTAATACTAAGTACTATCCTAAATTATAATTCTCTATCTGAATAACAGAATTGAAGATTTGATTTTAAACTAAGAAATATAAATACTGAAAAACAAATATATCAAGCTGCAGGGAAAAATCAAGAAAATTGGAAATCTCAACAGATTGAAAACAACAATCAAGATAATTCTCTTACGACAATCTCACAGTTAGTTTATATCCACTCTCGTGGCATACAAACAGTTCATTAAATGCAAGGCTATCGTCCCCGGATCACTCTTCTAACATGCAGCTCCCAAAGATTTCTAGGATTAATGTCCTCACAAATATAAATTCCCTTTAGAATTGAATAAGTGTGTTCTATTTTCTTAGTTCAGGTAATAATTATCATCTCTTGATCTCAAATTAAAACCTATGATTATGCTAAATTGGTGGTCAATCAATAAAGCAAACAAGATACACAAGAACATAAAAAAGGAAAATTAATTTTGATAAATGAATTAAATACTGTCAAAAATCCAAATCTGTTTACTCCCTAACCCTAGGATGAAAGATGTTCTAGCCACACATAGACATATGAACTAGAACAATAACATGAACAAAAGAAATCAACATCAACAAATAAAACCGTAAAGAAATCTATGAATCTTCAGTCTTGCTCCTGCGGTCTTCTCCGTCTGTCTCTATAGCTCTCAGGAAAATAAATATGAAAATGATAGTCCGTTCCAAGTGTCTTGGGGTTCTTTTATGTGCCCTAGGTCTTCTGGCTCTCTCAAAACTCCCAAAAATCGCATTTTTTACTTAAAGACTGAATTTGGGCGAAAAAACGCGAAGACCATGCGGTTAGGCCATGCGGCCGCATGTCTGGCCCGCATGGTCTGCTCAAATTCGCTAGACTGTCATGCTAGCCATGCTTGGCATGCGGTTGCATGTTGGCCCGCACGACCTTGACAATTTTGCGCAGCAATTTTATTTTGGTCCGTTCTTCCTCGTTCGATGTTCGATTTTCGATCCATTTGCTCCCACGAACTCCTATCGAGACGAACTACAACTTGTATTTCAGTCAATTCTTCCAAATTCTGCTTCATTATTTTTGAAAATTCGTTCAAACAACAAGGAAGTGACAAGTTCTTGACAAAAAACCAATAGCTCCAATAAACCATCAAACACACAAAATCCTCACAACTAAGCATCAAATATAACATACTAAGAGTAAGAGGCAAAAATGCATGTTTATCATGATCCTCCAAACTCAATTTACGAGAACTTCTTGATTTTTTATTAAGAGAGAACTCAAACTTGTATAATGTACTTCATCCGTCCTATTACAAATGTCTCACTTTTCATAATGGGATGTCCCATTATAAATATCTCATTTTATTTTTGGCAATATATTCTTTTTCTATACCTAATATTTAAATAAGTTCCATCAACCCACTTTATCTACTTTTTACATATTTTTTAATCTATGTGCCCAAAAATAATGGGACATTTGTAATATGATGAAGGTAGTATTTAAGGAAAATAATACAAGAAGATTTTAATATCAAAATTAATACAGCTTCTCATTGTGGCTGCAAGAAATGGGCTTCTGGGCCTTTGATAAACGGATCAAATGGACCAAGCCGAAACTCCAAAACAATTTGGGCCTGCAGCAAGTTTATTAGCCCAGACCTCAGCCAGCCAAGAAAATAACCAAACATATTAGAATGAGATTTGTTTTATAAAGAATAAAATAGGGACTAATATTATTATGTGAATATATGCATAAAGTTATGCAAAAGTTAAATATTTGAAGTTTGACGACGTGTCGACGACATGTGAACTTGCACTACTTTCATTCACGATCCATTCTAATCCAATCTTTTAATAATTATCAATTATATTTATTATTTGAGTTATATCTACATATATTTTTCAAGAACCAATTAAAATGTTCACTTGGCAAAAGACTGAATCGTGATATTTTTTATGAATAATTTTCTATGATTTGAATTTTATCTAAATATACTTTTCAATAAATAATTAAAATGTCCAACATGACAAAAGATTGAATCATGATTTTTTGGAAACCAAATAGATTCCATAATTTTTTCTGTTCGGATCACTTAAATATCCTAATAGGACACCTGTAATAAATGTTAGATAGTATCATATTAAAATATGCAAGTGATTCAAATCATGTGAACATCCACGTGAGAGACCATCTCTATTGGTTCAATAATACGGATCGTGAATCTAATTAAGTGGTGAGATCGACCTTTATTTTTCTCTTTATTCTTAGTTTTGTTTTTCTCGTGTTTTGGCCACAAAAGATGATCATGATTGGGAGCAGCCTAGCCACCACCACGGATTCAATTTATACCAATTAATTAATATTTCTAAGTTGGCATTATTAACGATGTGTACAATGCTAAAATTTCTGTAGAATATATATTCATTCAAAATATAAACCGTGCATGATGATCATCACAACTTAGCTTCCAAAGAATAAATTTACTACTTGACATATTAATTACAGTTTTAAACTATTAAAATTATGATGTTTCCAAGTATAATAAGTTTTACATGAATATGGTTTTACTAATTCATAACGGTATACAACTTATACTATAATGACGATTGGTCTATTTACGATTGGCCAAATATTATCCAAAAACTAAAACATAGTTAGCAATTAGCATAGGGCTTATTTTGTAGATTGAAACTTGAGGGGAAAGCAAAATTACCCTTTTTCACACTGTATAATAATAATAATAATAATAATAATAATAATAATAATAATGAAAAAAACCAAGAATGCCGCCATTATTAAGCTTTGATCCCTTCATCTTTCTGAATTTGTAATCTTGTGGCATCTCTCTGTGTATTCATTATTTAATCTCATGATCTCAACACGGATTATGACAATTACGTTATTTTACTAATAAATTAATAGACAAAGCGGCAATTCTAGATGGTGGGGCTTAGTAGGCCCGGCCAACATATTATCGTATGGGTTTTATAATGAAGATAGAATAGATCTTAGATCCCAACATTCACATATAGTAATATAACAATGCCATCCAAAAAGTAAAACTATTTGACTTTTCCATTTAGACCCAAGTACGAGAACGAGAGGAAATGTTTGACAAATCAAAAGATTGAGTAACATTAGAAACATGAATATTACAACATAACGTAGACTATTTTGTAAAATCCAAAGATCGATCGCACTTAGAAACATCATCATTACAACATAACTTCGCCCCTTCAATATTTTTCAGTACACAATCAAGAAATGTTCAAAGAAAGCCATTGATTTTTTTTAGTGTTTTTCAAAATGATCTCGGCTTCAAAACAATGGTCGAGTGCTTCAAAATGTGGAGGCTGAACTGCCCGCCCTTCTCCGATGTGTCGATCTTCGACTGCCCCGGAGGAGGCAGCAGCTCGAAGTTCTGCACGAGACGGCCTATCGTGATGCCGAGAATAGGCAACGCAAGAATGATCCCGGGGCAGCTCCTCCGGCCAACCCCGAACGGGAGGTACCTAAAGTCGTTGCCGTTGGCATCAACTTTAGCCTCCTCCTCCAAGAACCTCTCGGGCCTAAACTCTTCGGGCTTTTTCCAGTGGTCGGGGTTGTTGGCGAGCCACCAAGCGTTCACCAAGATCTTACTCTCGGCGGGGATGTCGAAGCCGCCGAGCTTCGCGTCGTGGAGGTTCATGTGGGGCACTAGTAGCGGGATGGCCATTCGAAGACGAAGGGTCTCCTTGACCACAGCCTGAAGGTACGGGAGCTTGGTAGTATCCGGCTCTGTTATTTGGACTCCTGGGCCGAGTACCGTGTCGAGTTCGTGTCGGAGCTTGTTCTGGATCTCGGGGTGGTTCACTAGCTCAGCAATGCCCCACTCAATTGACCATAGAGTTGTCTCAATTGCTGCAATATCGATATAAAATATTTTATTTAAGTTTCATATAGTGTATGAAATCTACTATGCCATAATTAAATTCAAACAATTTTCAAGGTGTGATCTCATGGTAGTTGGGCAAATCAAAACCTAATATAAGAGTTAGGTGTGGAGGTTCGGATACGTGACGTGGAAGGCGAACAACTACTCAGTGCACCTAACTTAGGAGTTATGAAGATCTGTGACACCTACCAGTTACCACAATAATAGTACAATTTTGAATAATAACCAACTTGTAAGAATTCCCCCAAGAATAAAATTGGACTTTCTCTAACTTTATTGATAAAATAATGTATCAAGAACAGATTTTTAGGTGTTAAAAAAATCTACTAAAAACTTGATATGCTTATTGTGATTAGTTCGATATAAGATTATTAAGCCTAAAATGTATAAGCACATACGCATTGATGTTTGAATCATGAACTCACATAACTTCAACAACTGAGATAAGTCGACAATATTATTATAGCTTGAATCTGAATCATGAACTCACATAACTTATGACATGAATTTGTTAGGAAAAGATGAAGCGTGGAAACGTACCAGCAACATTAATATTCTCAACAATGTAAAGGACGTTATCCTCGTTGATCTCTCCCTTCTGCTGGGCTTCAAGCATGTGATCGATCGCGCACTTTAGGCCATTGTCACCCCCCTTTGTGCTCACCAGCTTCCTGTATAAACAAAACACCCCCAATGAGTATCCTCTCTATGCACCGACGGAAAAATTATAGGAGCGGAAAATTTTCTCAGCTACGATGAAAAGTTAAGGACAATCATAGCACTAATACATCTTTATTTATTAGGACCAAATCAAAGTCCAAAGCCTACAATAAAAGATGCAGGGTCCACTTAATTAACTAACCTACTGCTTTTTTTTTCTGTAAGGAGAGCCTGGATGTCAACAAATATTAATCTATTTTTATTTTTAAAAATTATCAATCATAGATTGGCCACTATTCTCCAATCACAATATAATAATTATTTTTATTAAAATTTGTGCATCCTTGCTAGGACTATTTATTGTGCACATACTGTGAACAGTATGCAAACTAAAAGCAGCAGTGCAGCACTATTCTAGCAATCACACCAACAAACACCATTGGCCAACAAATGAGATAATCAAAATTAAGGTGGAATCCGACCAAGATTTATGCAAGAAGAGAAGACCAAAACCCCTCCAATACATTTTCCTCAAAAGTTACTTAAGTCCTAAAAGAGAATTTTCGACATAATCAAGATAACTCCCAAATCATATGAATGCAGAGCAATAAAAGTCCCCACGTAACATAAAGACAATCAACTCAGGGGAGTTTACTTTATATGATTAATAATATTATTAGAAAAATCAATCTTTATCTCTTTTAATGGGATCAAGCAAATTAGTTTAGATTATAGAAAATACCAAGGTCTTGAAGTATCCGAAAAATGCATTTATTTTTTATTTTTCAAAAAAGTGAAAAAGGTAGAATTAACTTACTTTCTCTCATCAACGAAATAGTCTTTGAACAGCTGTAATCTTCTCTCCTTAACCTGCTGGCACAGCTTGAGGTAACCTCTAAGGAAAGGCCTCAAAATTGGGATGAAATCGCCATAGTTGTATTCGAAGCTCTGTGCCAATCGGCTTCTCTCCCCATTCAACGCCTTCAATTTCACAAACAGAGGATCGTCCTCGCTCTCGAACCTTCTATCGAACATGATCCGGTACATGTTGTTGTACATCATCAGCTGCAGCCGCCGCCTCAGCACGATCCCGTTCGTCGCCGACTCCGGATTCTTCTTCACGTCCTCCACGACGGCGGCGGCCTCTGCCTCCCAGCCATGGCGGTACTGCTGCACCACCTTGTTGGTGAAGAACGGCACCGTCATGATCCGCCGCATCTTGCGCCAGTGCTCGCCGTACACGGTGAACACCATGTCCTGACCTTTACCGGTGAAGATGTCGAACACGACGTTGCGCGTGCGCGATCCGAACTCCACGCCCTGCGTGTGGAGGACCTCCTTCGCCAACTCCGGCGACGACACGACGGCGAGGTTGCGCTGCCCCATGCGGAGGAGGAAGATGTCGCCGAAACGCTTCGCGTAGTCAGTGAGGTTGCGGTGGTTCAGATCATCCCCGACCTGGAGCCAATTGCCGAAGATTGGGACCGGAATCGGTCCCGGCGGCAACTTGAATTTCTTGCCGCGGAGCTTCGACACCACCGCGGCGACGACGATGGCGGAGAAGAGGCCTATTAGCGCCTTCTCGAGGAGGAGGAGATCCATTTTAAAATGGTTTGCGGTCTGCAGTGGCGGTGGTGATGGCGGGAGTTGGTGGTTTTTGGAACTGCAGCACTTTAACGGAGGGGTTGGGGATTTTATAGTGTGTGGAGACGTTTTAGGTGAGAGTGCGGGAGGTGGGGGCCCGGTGGTGATGACGGGTTTTTGACGGCGTCAAGAGTTAACGGTGGGATGGTGTGGTAAGTGGAGGAGGAGGAAGGCGTCGGGGGTAGGTGGCGGGTTTGGTGAGCCACACGTCAACGGAACTCTTTTTCTGGTATTTGTAGATTAGCCATCCTTTTTGCCTTAATTGCAACACTATCCCTGGGTATTTAGTATTTACAATTGTAAGGTAGACGATGTTATTATTACTTTTTTTTTTATCTGAAAAAGAAGATATATTCAAACATTTGGTACCAGAGGTACTGAAGGAGTTACACAATTACATGAGAAATTGATCCAGACATCCATGAGGAGAAACACATCTCCTTTTCATTCAATTTAAAAATCTTGATCCAGACGATGTTATTATTACTAGCATAACATGGTAGGTGTAATTAATATTATTTTATTTGATAATTTATTATTTTTAAAAATTTATTAATTCATTACCTCTATTTAATAATTTATTGAATATATATATTTATTTATAAAAATTTATCAATATTTATAGATATATATCACATAAATTAAGTGTAATATCTAATGAATTAATATATTTTTATAAATATATAATATGTAAAATAACCTTAAAATTAAATATATAGGGGTAAAATAGGCAACCCACAAGTTGTGCTTTAGGATGCCTTAGGCTCTTTTTCAATTAGTATAGATTGAAATAGTTTATTGCAAACTAAGAGTGCGATTACTTTGATGGATAAATTTAACATGAAAAAATAAATACTTTATTTTTTTTTCCCCATATTTTATATAAAAGATAAATTTATCATTTTTCTTTCCTTATTTTCACTTCAAAATGGATAATATATTATCCTTTCATTTTTTAAGAATTGAATTGTTTGTATTTGGTGTTCCAAGATTTATTAATTTTGTTCATTTTCTTTTTAATTTGCCTTTTGATCATAATTTTATCTGGAGTTTGAAAGATTATAATTGAATTGTGAGTATCATATAATTTCGAACTTGTAAGATCATAACTAATTATGAAAATCATATTGTCTGATGTTTAAAAGACCATAACTGAGTTATCGAACACCATGTCATTTGGAGTTTTAAAGACAACAAATTGTGGGTATTATCTCGTCTCAAACTTGACAGATTAACTCTAACTTTTGAGCATCATCTTATTTGAAACTTGAAAGAGCATCATCACGTTTGGAGTTTTGAGCATCATTCTGTCTAGAATTTAAGATCAGATTTATTTTTTAAATAATTTGATTTTTTTTAATAATTAATTTGAAAATAATTGAAAAAACACCCCTCATTCATCCCCCTCCCCCAAACACCCTGAACCCCACCCCCCAAAACCCCCGACCACCACCTTCCTCCCCCCACCACCCAAATCCCCAGCCACCATCGTCTTCCTCCCCCCACCACTTAGAACCGTCGGCGCCTCCTCCCACCCCCAAATTCCCAGCCACGGCAAAAGACCCTAGCGCCACCCTCCGTCTCCACCAACCACCATCAAATCCCAACCGCGCCCTTCCGTCTTCCTCCTTCCACCACCCAAAACCCCAGCCGTCATCACAGACCCCACCCCCACCACAGTCATGCCGCCTTCTTCAAAATTTTCGGCCGCATCACCGCTTTCAGCCACAGCTACTTTAAATGACAATCTCTCAAATCGAACACATAAAAATAAAATCCCCAAATCGGACACATATAAACAAAATCCCTAATTTTTTAAACTTCATAATTTCTCCCCTTTCGATTTTTTGATAAATCGCCGCAAAAACCACCTTATCTGCTTTTCTAACTTTCTCGTCCGTGACCTGTAGCTGAGGCCGCTGGCATCGCCAAGCCCCAAATCCCCAACTGCTCCCTGCGCCCACCCCAAATCGAAACCCTAGCACGGCGGGGGAAGACGACGTCAACTCGCGGCTCCAGCACGGCAGGGGAAGGCGCCAGAGGATGAGGGCGGCAGCGGCCACGGTGGTGGGCTGCTTTTGTTCTTTCATCCAAATGGATTGTTTTAGGAGACATGGGGAAGATAGAAGAGAGAGAGTGTGTGTTTAATTAATTTAATTTAAAAAAAATAAGGGTGCATTTAGTTTTGTCAATTAAGTTTTTAAATTTATTAATTTTTGCTATAAAAAAATGCACCACTTTCGTTGGGATAACTCAAAAAGAAATACGCAATTTTCTTGAGACGGAAGGAGTACTTCGTTTTACAATGTAAGCAACTAAGAGTTTCTGCTTCACTCTCAAAAAAAAAAAAAAAAAAAGTTGAGAGAAAGCTTCTGATTCAATAAGAATCCTTGATTTCTTATTTTTAAAAAAATTCTTTTTTCTCTTGAGACTTTTAGAATCATCTTAATTTGCTACCACATAATACAATATATTATAGCATTTTGAGTCGCTGGATAGGAAAAGCGAATGAAGATGCATAAAGAACTAATGTGGATGAAATTGGTTGCAAATTTCTATAATTTATAGGTGAAAAAATAGTATAGAAAATAAAAAATTATTAATGTAATTAATATTAACGTGCTAATTAATTATTTGATTGATAAATATTAATGAATAATTAGAATAATAACAATTAAAGAAATCATTTTCCAAAAAGTGAATTACAAAACTAAAAGAACACTGAAAATGAAAGTTTTTAAATAATATATGTATATTTAATAATTATTAAAAATGAATAATTGTAGAAATTAGAAAAAAGATAATGAAGATTATTGAGAACGCCACATCAGATATAGAATGGCTGGAGGCTCTGAAAAATATAACCTACTCCCTCCGTCCACAAAAAATATGACACTTTACTTTCGGCACGAGTTTTAATAAGATGTGAGTGAAGTTGGTAGTGGAGTAAGGATCACACTTTAAATATGAGTGAAATGGTGTGGACTCTATTACTAAAAATGAATGTGGCATATTTTTTGTGAACGGACGAAGAAAAAAAATTATGGCATATCTTTGGTGGACGGATGAAGTATTATATAATGGATATATTTTGTGAAAGCATTGTAGGATTGCTTGTGCTACAACTAACTCTCAATGAAAACGTGTATTTCTTGATCAAAAATTTTCGGTGCTTCCCCGCCTTACAAATTTGTGACAACTACCGCACCACGAGTACAATGCCACAAACACTATAAAAAGGAACCTAGATTTGATTTTTAAAATTAAAAAAACTTTTTGTCTCTTACCGAAATATACATTTACTCACGAAATTGGACTTAATGTATCGTGTAGTTGGAGATGGATTTGTAAGAAAGTTATCTAATTATTTATTACTCGTTCTTAAGTCGTTCATTTCATAGACACATAGACTCTACGTCTTATATTGTAATGGATTGAAACTTCGAAATATTTTAAGATACTTTATTATTTTTATCATTCAACCTAACTTTATTTGATTCTTATCCCATAGAAAAAGTGAAATTGGAGAAATCCTACTCTTGAGAATAAAAATACTCAATCATGCATATAATCAATCATGCAAAGTAAATGCCAATAAGTAATAAAATTAACAATTTGGAAAATTTGAGTTTAATTAGTCGTTCGCTAGACATATTAAGTCAATATCATATACTAGCACAACGTTTGTGAAATCTTCTCACGATTAAACCAGTCAAGATTTGAAGTTATATTTAATTACACATTTATAATTAGGTTGGTATTTAATTGTTTTCAAATTTATGTCTGGAGCCACTCTCATGAATTTTGATCTGTAAAATGCTCCTTCTATATATGTCTAAACCACTCTCATGTTTTTTGACAAGTTTGTAGTTGAGATCGTCATTTTTGAAAGGGCCAACTATTTAAAACATAGACTAATCATAAATTGTAATCACAAAACATTGTAATTATAATTCAATCTTTTAGTTAATAGTTTCCAATTTAGTATAGCTTGTCTTGTCTGTTTAAAAAATTTGGAATGGTGTAATTGTGAAAATAATAGATGGTCTATAATTTGAATATTTTGATAATTGTATTGTAATTACAAATTAGGGTACTAGTTTCTATTTAGGACAATTAGCCCAATCTAGAACATCGTCAATATCTTATGTGTCGGATTTATTCAACAAAACTTAGTCAAAAGTACTCAATGCAACTGAATTACGACATTAAATCTATACCAAACACATCTTCAAATAACAATTAACTTTTCTATTTTCGTCACAAGTAGGAATAGCAAAAAATAAATAAAAAATGGAGTAGTATAAATGTTATTTTAATTACTAACATCTAACGTGATTTTGCCCGATCAAAAAAAAAAGTATAAATGTTATTTTAAGAGATAAACTAATTCCGCTGACATTTCCTCCAAGTATTTTTGTAAAGTTAAGTTCACTTTCTAGCTAACAGTCTATTTTTCTTCTTTCAAACTGCGATGCAAATTTAAAAAGTCAAAAGCAAAACAAGGTGCTTATTTTGAAGAAGAAAAGTGTGGATATTCGACAAATCTTTATTCAGGCAGAGAGTTTATTATTTAAAAAAGTAGCTGTTTTTATTCCAAGGTAGAACATTAACTCACATCACAACCAATTAGAGCACCCGCAACGCTCCTACTCGAATGCTTACTTGAGTAGAGTGTTGCACTCGAATAGGGCGTTGCGGGGGGCCTTATTCGAGGCCTGCTCGATCCTTCGAGTATACACGAGCGAGAGAGAGACTTGGCGCGTGCTTTGCATGCTCCTTAATTTTAAAAATAAATAAATAAATAAATAAATAAATTTTTGAATTTTGAAATTTTTTGGGCTATTGCATTTTCTTGGAATTCGGTCCCTTGACCGTTCAAAAGTATAAAAATCAAAACTAAAAAAATCAAGTAGTCAATCAAGTAACCTCAATGCAGCAGTACTTACTCAATATGGTCCCCCACTATCAAGTAGGCTATCAAGTAAGCCCATTGCGGATGCTTTTAGTCATTAAATTGTGGAGTAATATACTCCATCCGTCCCACGAATTTTGACACGTTTTCCTTTTTGAGTTGTCCCATGAATCTTAGCACATTTCCAAATAAGGTAACTTCTCTCTCCTATTTTATCACTTTTATTATTTTTTCTCTCCTACTTTATCACTTTTATCACCTTCTCTCTCTTATTTTATCACTTTTATATTTTATTAACTACACATGACTTAAAACACTAATCTACAATTTTTTAACTCTCGTGTCGAAATCAAACGTGTCAAGATTCGTGGGACGGATGGAGTAATTCTTAAAACACAATGGTGACCAGTTACGAGCTACATATGTTTATGTTCGCGATTTTGCTCTATTTAATTAGATTTAAACATGTTCTTTATTTCCTGTATTTTAGATTTTAGTAATAGTAAAAAGTTAAGAATTAGGAGATATGCGTGTGGCCAAATTTACAGTGCACCTAACACCACAAGTATAGAAAATTATTTATTCTCTTCTAATTTTTAATCACGTGGTAATGGTATCACTGGTATGGAGATACATGTCTATTATTAACCGACATTTGCGCCGCCTTCTAAAAGTCAAAACTACTTTTATAGTAGTTGAAAACTTGTTAAATACTCCCTTTGTCCCCAAAATAAGTTCCTCTTTGGGGACGACACGAGTTTTAAGGAAAATGGTAAAGTGTATTGATAGTGGAGAAAAATATGTTATACTCCCTCCGTCCCAATATTGTTGGCCACATTTGGTTTCTGCACGGGAATTAAGGAGTTGTAGATTAGTATTTTAAGTGTGTGGGTAATATAGTATAAAAATAATAAAGTAGGAGAGAGAATGTGATAAAGTATGAGAGAGAAGGTAATAAAATGATAAAGTAGGAGAGAGAATGTGATAAAGTAGGAGAGAGAATGTAATAAAGTGATAAAGTAGGAGAGATAATGTGATAAAGTAAGAGATTGAATGTGATAAATATTTCTATTTTAGGAAAGTGGCCAATAATAATGGGACAAACTAAAAAGAAAATGTGACCAACAATATTGGGACGGAGGGAGTAGAACATAAGTACTCCCTCCGTCCCTGAAATAAGTTCCTCTTTTTCCATTTTGGGACGTCCCCCAAATAAGTTCCTCTTTCTTTCTTTCTATTTTTGGACAACTACCTCACCACTAATAATACTTTATTTATTCTTACTTTTCACTTTTTCACCATTCTCAATACTAATTATAACACCTTTTCACCTTTTCACCACTCCCAATACTAATTACTCCCTCTGTCCCAATATTGTTGGCCACATTTCCTTTTTAGTTTGTCCCACTATTGTTGGCCACTTTCCTAAAATGGAAATATTTATCACATTCAATCTCTTACTTTATCACATTATCTCTCCTACTTTATCACTTTATTACATTCTCTCTCCTACTTTATCACATTCTCTCTCATACTTTATCATTTTATTACCTTCTCTCTCATACATTATCACCTTCTCTCTCCTACTTTATTACTTTTATACTATATTACCCACACATTTAAAATACTAATCTACAACTCCTTAATTCCCGTGCCGAAACCAAATGTGGCCAACAATATTGGGACGGAGGGAGTATTATACATAAAAAAAAGATACTTTTATACATATTCCATTTTTAATTAATAAGTGATTTTTAATTAATACAAAATAAATATTACGATTAATAATAATAATAATAAGATATTCTAATTATCATACTAAGTATATTCATTCCACAAATGATCAATTAATGTATTTTGAAGCATGAAGTGGGCCCCTCATCTTTGATTTGTCTAAATCGAGAAAAAACTTCTTGAAATTGAGCAGGTTTGATTTCATCAATTCGGTATCATGCAATTCACTTGTGCTGCATGAACGTATTAGATTTCTACAATTACAAATCGATTTTGTAGAATTTCTAAAGCATGTTCGATATCCTTTCTAATTGCTTCTTGTTTTTGTGCAAAATGTCATTTTTTAGAATCACTTGTGCATTGCACAATAGTTACCCATTTAGGATAAATATGCCGCAAGAGCAACACCTCTAGCAAGGTTATTAAAGAGATTAAGAGAGGGATATTATTATCATTATTGATTCTCTAATTAAGTAATCACGAAATATGCATGCATGCCATCTAAAGATTATAGTAATCAACTACAGCCTCGAGAATGAATACCCACTTCACCTAGCATAACATTCTGTCCATCCCGTCGAACATTAATTCTTCCATCTCTAATGCATGTAATAGAGACTTTCTAACTTTATGGCAAAACCACATTGCATACCAATGATGGCATGGACGGATATAAGAATTTAATTAGGACCGGGCGAGATTTCATCAGATGTTTTTAATGAATTTTTAGTAAAGAAAACAGACCGGGCGACCGCTGAGATTTCATCAAAATATATACATATATATAGGTAATAAAAAAAATTTGACCGGGCGACCGCCGAGGCTGCCCGGCCTCTAGATCCGTCTCTAAATGATGGGTACTTATCAGTTGCATCTACTAGAACCCCATATGCTAGCACACATAATTAATGCATTCTCTCCGTCTCTCAAAGATTTTTTTTTTTCCTTTTTGATTCGTCCCTAAAATATATCTTCTTAATTTTTGAAAACAATTCCACTATAATTATCCTTACAATATTCTTAACTTTTTGTGGGATCCATTATTCAATCATCAAATGCACAACTAATTTTTATTAAAACTTGTGATCACCCTTCCGTAAAAGATGTTTGAGGGAAAGGGAGTAATTTTTTGGAGAGTAAACAAGCCTTGTTTCGTGACTGCATGAATTGCGTCATAATTCGTTTTATTAGAATTCTTTAAAGCTTTGAGGAAAAGTAATCAAAAGGTTACAGCATGCACATGCAAATTGAAATAGAATCAGTGTAGATTAAATTGATTATTTGTATTTGACTTAATAATTTTTTTCTTTAATTATATAGATGAAATAAAAATTGTGAACGCGTTTTTTTTAATTATAAAATCTGCAACTGGAATTGATCCAGTTCAATAACTCACAAAAATGTGTATTATGGAGAGAGAGAGAGAGAGATTTGGGATGATAAAATTTGTTCAAATCCAATATAGTATTAACCAAAGTACAACTCATAGCGAAGTAAAATTTCGAGTCACAACTTTGATTCAATACATTTTACGCTCACAAAAATGTTATGAACTTTTATATTCGTATTTTGTAATTATTAATATATGCAGCATGTATCAAAATTCAGATAAATATATTATACTATGAATTTATAGCTATACGCAATGATGTATATTAATCACATGGAATATGAATTAACACGAAAAATAAAACGAAAAAGTCGAATTAAGAATCAGTCACCACCACACGTAATGAAATAAACTAATTGCACCAACCAACTATTTACATTCTGAAAACATGACAATAGTTTTTTCATAAATACAGCTTGTACAGAGTGATCCAAAATTTCCGTTTGCCCAATATCTGCTAAGTCGTTAGCAATAAAAATATCAGTTTTATAGTATAAGTTTTTTTAAAAAAAGGGAAATAGTAGTATAAGTTAATAAAAGGCCAATGGGGGTTAATTATTTAATCTTAATAACTATGTCAATTTGTCCTTTCAAAAATAAATAAGCCAATTGGGATGCTTGAAGTACTACTATTAAATATGACGTGCACTTTATTAGAGAAGAATTGAGAAGATGAGAGAGAATTGAAATGGTGAAAGAGTGATGTTTACCTACCACCATAGATAAGGACAAAACCATATTACTTTCATTTATTGGGTACAAAAATCACGTATATTATATACTCCATGTAGAATGACAGAATGTAGATCATGAAAAATTAATGATGGTGTCTAAAATTGGGTAATGACCTACGCTACGAGCTGGTCTCCCTTGTTTATTATTCTTCAAATAATTTGATAAAAGAGAGGGACACGAATTTTAAAATAAAATTATTGAATATAATAAATATAATAAAAAATATTATAATTATAATTAAAAGTAATAAAAAATATTATAATTAATATTGTGAATGGTAAAAAGGTGAAAAATAAGAACAAATAAGTTGTTATAAATGGTAGAGTAGTGCCCCAAAATAAATAAGAAATTATTTGGAGGACGACCCAAAAAGAAAATATATGAAGTTATTTCGTGGACGGATGGAGATGAAGTAGAAATTATTACTATAATTAACCTGAAATCCGCCATTTTGGGGCGTCTCACAAAAATATGAACATTTTTATTTTTGCACATTATTCCCTTATTTTTTATCCTTCATTTTCATACTTATTCACAAAAAAATCACCGTGACCAACCACTATTTTTTCTCAATTAACTCATTACTCTCACAATATTTTATAAAGTGTAACCCATTTCCCACTCAAAATATCTCTCAACTAACATTTCTTAACACCCCTACCACTCTCAATTGTTCATGTTTTTGTGAGAGAGAAAGAATAGTATAATTTAATTAATTTTGAATAAGATTTAATAAATCTTAATTATATTAATAGAATTGATAAACCATAATTAGAATTGATAATTGTTAATTAGAAACTAATAAATTCCAACTATCTTTTTTTTTTTTTGACTTAATTGCCTCTAAATCCTTAAACTATAGTCAATTTTCCTTTTTTCCCTCAATCTTTGCACTTCCTATTAACATCCACCAACTATTGATTTTTCCCAATTTTTTCATGACGGATTTTTCCGGCCAAATTCGTGCACACGTGGCATCGGAATTATTCGACGTGGACACGCTGATATTTAATAAAACGACGTAGTATGTATTGTACATAAACAACGTCGTTTCTTGCTTGTTCTTCTTCAATTAAAATTAGGGTTCTCGCGTTGAAACCCTCATTTAACAAATCTCCGTGAAATCTGTGAAATCTTGCAAGAATTAATGAAAATTTCTTAGGCATTTACATAAACTGAAGATTTCACATGTATTGATGGGGTTGAATCGCTCGCTCGGCAGCTCCACCACAAAACACATTTTGGAGAGAAATCAAGAGAACGTCACCGTTGTTTGGGAAGGAGTGGTGCCGTTGTTTGGGATCCGGACGACGGCAACCATTGTCGAGTCAGTGAGGTTTGACAGGGGTGTCGGGTTGGGGCACGGCATCGGCGAGGTCGCTGCTGCCAACGTCATATAGCCGAGACTGAGGGAGCTAGGATTTCTAATTTTGGGGGGTTTTGGTGATCGAGGGTCAACTGAAGGGAAAGGCGACGCCGGGATAAGGAGGCGGTGATAGCCCCCGACGCTGCAAGCGCAACAACGGCCGTGGCTGTGCAGCGGTAGAGGAGAGGGGAGGGGAGGGGGGTGAGAGTGAGATGGGGAGGGCGGTGGTTGAGACCGTTCGACCTTCGTCTCTTCAACTGCGTATCTTGTTTTGCCTTCAATCTAAAAAATCGTTCCTATTCTTCCCCGCCTTTTAAAACTCCCAAGGCAAAACAATGTCGTATAGGGTTATAATGTGTCATTAATAGAACACGTCGACGTCACGTATTGCCACGTATTAAGTGAATACCTCCACATAGGATAATTTCGATATCGGATTTGGCCAGAAAATCCGTCATGGGAAAATTGAGAAAAATCAATAGTTGGTGGATTTTAATAGGCAGTTCAAAGATTGAGGGAAAAAACAGAAATTGACTATAGTTTAAGTATTTAGAGACAATTAACCCCCCCCTTTTTTTTTACTCAAGAATAAATTCCAACTAACGCAATATTTCCTCCGTCACAATTAAATTGATCAACTTTTTTTTAGCATGAAATTTAAAAATTAGTGTTTTAAATATGTTTGATGATAAAGTGAATAAATAATTAAATATTTCTTTACTTGTATTTATTCTATATAAGGAAATCTAATAATTTAATTAGAACGATCTAAAAAAAATAGATAAAATTAACTGGGAACAAGAAAATACCAACCTACCACACACAAAACCCAGTGTGCGCACACAAGTTTATCTGACGACACAAAACGGAAGATTACACTGTCCGAGGGCAACACCCAACCTACTACATATTGAAATATGAAGACACAGGGCTTTGAGCAATGATTTTTAAATTTTAATAAATGAAAATACACCCACATCACAACAGAATAGTCTAATAATGACCGCCTCAAAAAAAAAAAGTCTAATAATGACATTATTTTTATACAATTGTGACATATCCATATATCAATAAATAAATTCGTGACATTTTATAATTTGATAGCTATTGTCGATGTCATAAAAATGCGAGTATCTTACCAAAATTTAGAAATATTGATGGTGTAATTAATTTAATACATTTTTAAATATAATTTACTGACACTTTTATATATAATAAAAATTTATAAAATTATATAGATACTATGTGTGGGTGTAACTCAATTTTATTACATCTGAAGATGCCATCAATTTTATGACGACTCAGCTTGGTGCCACTAAAATTATGTCACTACTAAATAATTTTGTTATAGTGTTTATACTTTATTTTCAATGTTTAAAGAGATATAAAATCTTAAATATGCTATCAATAGCATAGTTATGATTATATTTGGTAAATAATTATTATGTAATGTTTTTTTTTTGAGGTATTATTATGTACGCAATATTAATTCTATAGTATTCTTATATTTTACTTTTAAAAAAAACTATCTTTACCTTTTTTAGAATTTGATGAATTTAATTTTATATATATATATATATATATATATATTTAAAATTATAAGAGATATCTGAATATAATCAATTATGCAATTCTCATGTAGACGAGGCCTCCGAACGGTGGGAAAACATCACCGCATGCATGCGAGAAACGCCCTGCATGTGGGACCTCAACACCAAACAATACAACAGGCGGAAAAACAACATCACCTAAACTGGAAAAACATCACCGCACGCAGGCGAGATTGAACACAAGACAAAGGAGAGTCTTTGGGTGCCTTACAAGAGCAAGGCCTCATTGGCAATTTAATTACTAATATTTTGCTAAGATAATTGGGACCTTAATTAAGTCTCCGACTGTTACTATTTCAGCAGTCTCCGACTGCGTCATTCTTTTGTTATTTATGTTAAACCTTACATTTGGCGTGTCACAATAAAATAAGGATAGTTTTGTCTTCTTAAAAGAAGGGTAGTTTTATCCTTTCAAATCTGAATGCACAAGGATACTTTTGTCTTCTTAACTCCATCATGGATTAGCATCAAGGGTAGATCCAGCATTTATTGTTTCACATTGTATGATATGCCACTTAAGTTCATATGCTCCTCCGACCAACGGATTCATCTGTCGTTTTGCGCCAACGCTAAAAGCCTCTAGGGTTGGTTATGACAAGAGTTTTAATAAATATTATGAGTAGTTAAAGAGATAATTTTTGTTGTAGTATTATGATAGTAAGAATGAAAAGTAAAGAGTTTGTGGTGACTCATATGAGATAAAGCTGTAAATAAGTTGATAAATTTTCAATAAAATTTAAGAGTTTTGTGATAGGATAATATATCTAAAAGTGAAAAATGTAAATTTTTGTAAGATGTACAAAAATTTATAAAAAATGCACACTTTTAAGAGATGAACGAAGTATATAAACTTATAAAAAAAATTAGGCCAACACACAGTACAAGGCCCAAAAAAGGTTCAGATCAACACACGGTATAAGGCCCAAAAAGGAATGTCCAAATAATAGATCCAATGTTCAACCCGGAGATCCGGAAATCCAACCCGACCCGGTTTCTGATAAACCCTCTGAAATTTCAGTTAGGGTTTTGTTTCAGCTTCGTTTGCCACCTGCTTCGTCTCTACAATGGGTTCCAAGAACAAAGGTAAACTAATTTTGTTTGATTTCGAATTCTCAGCTTATTTAATTGCGATATCCATTCATCGTAGTCACCTCACGAGTGTGACTTAATTCCTGAAAAATGTGGGGAAGTTTTCAATCTGCCCTGAAAAGAGTTGAATTTGATATTTTGCAGCCAAAAAACTGAAAGACAAAAGTGAAGTGAAAACGGGCGTGAAAATGGAGAAGGAGGAAGCTAAAGAACACATTGGGACCTTGAAACAACTTCAAGAGAAGGTCCTATGTCTTCTCATCTGCATTGTATTTTGCTATCTACTTGATTTGTGTGCTGCTAGTTACAGAATTTGGTAATTTGATGAATGTGGAAATTGTCTGCATATTTTCGTGGATATGATATGATGTGCTAAGGAATGGATTTAAGTTCTGTGATGGTGTATTATGTGCACTTGGTTAGCGTATATTGTAAGTTTGACGGTTGGCCTATGCAGGATCCTGAATTCTATGAATTCTTGAAAGAACATGACAAGGAGCTTTTGGAATTTGACGAAGAGGACCTGGATGTGAGTGCCAAAAATTCTGCTCCTTTTAATATGCGATTATTTGTTAAAATTACTAATTGGTAAGATTATGCTCCGATTATTCTAGGATAATCTTCAAACTGACGCAGAAGATGATGAAGAAGAAGTTGATGACGATTTTGCAGAGTATAGTGATCCTGAAACTGCAACGGAAGAAGAACCTTTGAAAAATGTGATAACTAGCGCTATGGTTGATTCTTGGATTGATGCAGTCCGTGCTGAGGCTAAATTAGCAGCTGTTCGTTCCCTTCTGAAAGCTTTTCGCAGTGCTTGTCACTATGGTGATGATAGTGGTGATGACCCTACCGCAAAGTTTAGCACCATGTCTAGCAGCGTTTTCAATAAGATAATGTTGTTTGTCTTGAATGAAATGGATGGGATTCTTCGAGGAATTTTAAAATTTCCCGCCACTGGGGGTAAAGAAGAGATGGTTAAGGAGCTTATGGCTACGAAGCGATGGAAAAAATACAATCTTTTGGTGAAGTCATATCTTGGAAACGCTCTACATACTTTGAACCAAATGACTGATAATGAAATGATAGCATTCATGTTAAGGCGTCTGAAGTACTCATCCGTATTTCTGGTTGCTTTTCCCGCACTTTTAAGGAAGTACACTAAGGTATGCCTCAACTTGTGGGATGATCTCTGTTTACAAGCTATAGAGTTGTCTATTTGAAAAGATTTTGCCTAATTGGTTAAGACTACCATGGTTCAACCACATGAAGTTTCAATGAACAATTACGTCAAAGAGAATATATTTGCAAGGATGAAACAGATAAGTAGAGAATGAATCATGTATGAGTTTGCTTACTTACATTAGTCAACTGATGGCTATTCTTAACTTTTCTTCTGTAATTGTTTAAGCCCGAGCTGCCAGCAAATTTTACATTATAACATGAAGCAGGCGACTTCTATTTTTGTTGTTGTTGTTGTTTCAATCCCTTACATACCATCATATCTATGACTTTAGGTCCATAAATTGGAGTAATGTTTCATGGATCTGCATTTTAAGTGAATTATAAATGACTCTGTTCAAATAACTCTTTTGCTCCACACAATTTGAATCTAGTCTTCCCACTATAATATCAACAATATTATATGTAACCTTAACAAGCGGAAAAGCGCATGTGGTGAAAATAACTAAGAATTGATGTCTGTTCTTCCAAGACTTTGTGCACAAAGATTTAACATAATTTAAGCTACTAGCTTCTTATAATTGGTAGAGTATCTAACCTTCAGTTGGATATTTCATTCCAGGTTGCACTTCATTTCTGGGGTACTGGAAGTGGTGCACTACCAGTTGTCTCCTTTTTGTTCTTAAGAGACTGTTGCATACGGCTTGGTTCAGACTGTTTGGATGATTGCATTAAAGGAATGTATAAAGCCTATGTCTTAAATTGCCACTTTGTCAATTCGACAAAATTGCAGCATATTCAATTTCTCGGTAATTGCTTCACTGAACTTCTTCGGGTGGACATTCCTGCTGCATATCAGCATGCTTTTGTTTATATTCGGCAGTTAGTAATGATATTGAAGGAAGCACTCTTTTCTCCAACAAAAAAGAAGAAAAACAATAGTAAAGGGAAGGATGAACCTCCCAAGAAAGATAAGGGGAAAGAAGCACCTTCCAATTCCACAAAAAAGGTCTAGTGTTGTAGACATAGAATTATATTTTATGCTTTGGCTTCTTCATCTTTGTTTATGTTGGTAGTATGTGATGATGCTTGTAGTTTAAGCTTGCTTTTCGTGGATTGCATAAACTATCCTTTTCTCTTACAGGACATATTTCGAAAGGTTTATCAGTGGAAGTATATAAATTGCCTGGAGCTCTGGACTGGAGTTGTTTGTGCATATAGCACAGAAGCTGATTTGAGACCGCTTGCATATCCTTTGACACAGATCATAACTGGGGTAGCTCGTTTAGTTTCCTCAGCTTGTTATTTCCCACTTAGATTGCGTTGTGTAAGAATGCTCAATCGGATCAGTGCATCAACGGGTTCATTTATTCCTGTTTCTCTGCTTCTGCTGGACTCGCTAGAATTTAAAGAATTGCGTAAACCTCCTACTGGAGGAGTGGGCAAAGCTGTTGATTTGTTCTCTATTCTAAAGGTACTTGGAAAATGGTTCTAATCCATAATTTGTGATATGATGATACGGACTTTGATGAAAAATCTGGAATTGTCTGCAACAGGTTAGCAAATCTACCTTGAAAACCCGAGCATTTCAGGAGGCTTGTGTTTTCTCTGTAGTTGAGGAACTCACCGAGCATCTAGCTCAGTGGAGTTACTCTATTGCGTTCTTGGAGTTGTCTTTTATTCCTAGTGTGCGGTTGCGGAACTTCTCTAAATCCACGAAGGTTGACAGGTTTCGTAAAGAAATCAGGCGTCTCACTCGTCAGGTTTGTCACATGTCCCTTGGGACTGCTTCGTCTATGTTGCATCTTCAACTGTAATTAAATTTGGAACTATATGATCTCTCCTGTCCAGTCAAACACCAATTGACCTTAACCTGATCTTCAGAGTTCCTATATATGGGAAACATCTTTTCTTTAGCTAAGCGAGTAGTTACAAGAAATTACACATAATTCAATTTTTCTTAGCACACTTGCACTACTTTGTATGGTCAGAAGACGATACAATTTATTCATGCTGTGTATGGTCAGAAGACGATACAATTTATTCATGCTGTAAAAACTAGCGCTCTTCTGGCTAAATTAATCTCTTTGCTGCCTTTTGCCACAGATTGATGCGAACTCTGATTTTGTAAATAAGAAGCGGACAACAGTTTCACTCTTGCCAAATGATCCAGCGGCTGAATCTTTCCTTGAGGTTTGAACATATATTTCCTTCCTTACATAAGATTTTCCTGTTGTTTGGTATATGTTGCATCTTCTAGTTGTTGTCCATGTTCTTAAACCTCGACAGCAGCTTGTTGCTTAGCTTGTTGATTTATGTTTTGCTGTTTCTTGGAAACCATTTTACATTACTTATGATGTAAATTTGGTTAACTGTTTTAACATACACGCAACCTATAATTATTAAATATGCCTTGTAAGCTTAAGTCTATTCTCTCTAACAATTTTAATGCTGTTTTATGCTAAATGCAACCCGCAATGTTGCCAAAACTCGATCAGGATGCAATTTCATGTTTCCTATTTTAGAGGATATATGCATATTTTTATGGCATAAATAATCTCATTTGTGATTGTACTTTGTTTAGCTGTACATTTTATATAATTTGGTGAATTGAAACATATTCTATAAGTTATCAGTTTATGTTTGTCCCATTTATCTGTTTTCTTTTTTTTTTTCCCCCAATTTTACCAGGAAGAGAAAAAGTCAGGCACAAGCCCCCTGTCCCAGTATGTTGCTACACTACGCCAAAGAGCACAGGAAAGGAGCGGTGCTTTGACGGAATCCAGGTTAATACTTGTATCCTTTTTTGTATTATTCTACTGAATCTTGAGTTTTTTATTTATGCTGAGAGATGTATTTTTGGCCAGTGTGCTTATTGGAGATCAATCATCCAAATTCGGGAGCAAGATATCAAGTGACGATGAGCATGATGATTCTGAAATGGAAGAAAATGCCGGTGTTTTGCTCTCTGATCACTATTCTAAGTACATTACTCTCTCTCTCTCTCTCTCTCAGAATAAGGAAAAGAAGGGTGCTTATGTCTAATATCTTTGTTTGGGTTATTAGGCAACATAAAAATGTCAAAAAGAAGAGTACTGAACATACAGAAGAGATAGCTTTGGATGAAGATATCGTTGAGGACTTGGTTCTCAGCTCTGATGAAGACGTTCCGTTGAGCGACAGTCTTGAGGGAGATGATGACGAGTCTGACGGCCAGCAGGAACGGAGCAGCAAGAAACGGAAACATGGTGCGGATATGCACAAAGGGAAACAAAACTTTGGAAATAGAAAGTCGAAGAAGAAGAAGAGGATGCATGGCAGGTAAAACTTAGTTTGTATACATCGTTGTTCAGGCTGTGTAACACCAATTTTGATATTGATTGGGATTGCTCGGACGGCCCCTACCTCTAATCCATATACAAATATTTGTGAGATTGTCTTATCATGAGATGTATTAAGATCTAGATCTAAACTCTTATTAATTATTTGTGATTTTGTTAGTATTTATAGTTTATAATTATAAACATACCTTTCCCAAAAAGAATTACAAACATACAATTGAATATGAGATGTTGACCTTGACATACGTTAAGCGGATGGGTTAGGTAACTTGTCACAACCTCAAATGCTCAATTGTGTCGCATTTGCGTGTCGTATCACCAATTACTAACTTATTTATTTTATTTCTCGAGTCCCAATTGTGCCATGCAACTCTTACTGAAATTTCTTGAGTCCCAATTGTGTCATGCAACTCTTACTGAAATTTCTGTTAGGTTGTATTTTAGTTTTGTAATGATTTTCTTTCTTCTTCTTAAGATACATAACACGAACAAATTCACGTCTAAAATATGAAATATAATCAACTATCAGCACACGGAAACGTAAAAAATAAAATAAAAAAGCTTTCAAACATATACTACCAATTCTTGTTACACAAATTTATGCAATTATTATGAGAACATCTAACTATATATTATTCCTTCCAGAATATTTTCATAGGATTTTTAATTAATCCGATCAAATAACATAAAAACTGTAAACCCCAAAAAAATATACATAAATATAATGCAGGGAGGATGCAGATTTGAAGCTGTTGAATCTAAACAAACTGTTTATTCTCTCAAGTAAAAAAACTGAATAGCATTACAAAGCGGTAGATATCGTTGATCAAAAGCAGTAATACTTTTCAAACATTAGCAAGAAACCATGACACATATCCCACTCAAATCTACACATTTAGCTACGTACCCGAGGAAGGAACCTGCAAACGACGTCGCTCAACGCACACCTCATCTCGCCATCACAGTCGGCCGCTGCTGCCCGACAACGGCCTGTCGAAGCTGGTGATATCCGCTGCGATAATGCTCGATGGAGAGGCAGAGTTGCCTTATGGCTTCCCGTTTCTCCTCCGCTCCTTCAAGAATCGTCTCCTGCTTCCTCTCCACATCCATCTCGAGCTCCACGATTCTCGACCGCAGCTCCTCCGCTGATTTACGTGCCTCCTCCGCGCTAACGATCAGCTGAACGTGCTGCAGATGCAGTTGCTGCAGATGATCGTCTCTTGAGCTGATCTCTGCACCGAGCGCAGCGATCTTGGCGCTCAGTTCGTCCCTCGCAGCCGCCAACGTGTCGTGTTTCACCTTCCACTCGTCAAGGTTTCTGCTGAGTTCTTCAACGCGGTCGTCTCTCTCAGCAATGTCGGCCTTCAACTGCTCGATCCGAGCTCCGAATACGGCCTCCGCCTCGTCTTTGGCGGACTTCACTCGTCTCATGTCCTCTTCCAACGATTGGCATCGTAAATCCATTTCTTTGAGGTTATCCTCCAAATACGCGCGCTCTTTCGTCATTCTAGTCATCTCCGCTTGAAGGTGCTCGTTTTCTTCGGCTAAGGCCTTGTTGGCGTTGCCTATCGACTCTTTCAATCCCCTAATCTCTTGATCGCGTTCCGAAAGATTCGTCTTGTACCTTACTACGCGGTCCTGCAGCCTTGAGGCATCCCGTTTCTCTCTCTCAACTTTGTTTTTCCAGACAGCAACCTCCTTCTGTGCCAATTTCAGCTGATCCTGCAGATTCTGCGCTGATGAGCCCTTGCTCGAGAGCTCCTGCCTCAGGCTTGCTACTTCTTCTGCGGACTCACGAAGCTTCTTTTCCGCGCTTCTAAGCTCCTGCTCGAGTCTCCGAATCTTATGCTCCAACCCCACTTCACCTTCTGAGCCACCGTTGTTTTCTTGAAGCTCCGTCGCCTGATGTTGCTCCAGTACAATGCTCGACTCATGGGTTTCAGAATCTTTCTCTACCGCGACTCCACTAGAAAGCATGTCGTTCGAATCTCCAACAGATTCGTACTTCTGAAGCTCGATTTTCAGGCGTGCTATTTCTTCTTTCGACTCTTCCATATTCTCTTTCGCAACTCTCAACTCCTCTTCGTACGCTGCTAATTTGGCTAGATTGATTTCAGAACATTCATGGCTGCATTGCTTCGAACCTATGGAAATCTCTTCCGTCTGCAGGCGGAGTTTCTCTTTCACCTCATGAAGCTCAGCTTCCAGCTCGATAACCCTCCTCCGCGAGCCCACCTCCTCGCTGTTGCTCTGTGTGCTAGAGTAATTATTAACGGAGGAATCATCCGATTCTGATTCAGAATCCAGTGTTGACGATTCGTCACCTTCCTTGCTATTCAAGTCCGAGCCACTTCCGTTACTCCCAAGAAAGAACTCGAATCCAGCAGCACGAGGTCCCGATTTCGTACGTGCGGGCTTTGTGTCAGGCGAGGGCACTGTGAAAGGTGGCTCTGATCCTACATCAGATACCCCGGAGCCTTGAGATCGGAGATCCGAAGGAATGTTTTTCTTGAGTTCCCCCGTCACATGATCATACCGCTCAGCCAACGCACGGTACATTCGATAAAACTCCTCAACGAGACCGACCAGCTCGGGCCGCTTCTTGAAATACAATTCAGCCTTCTTTGCGAAGGAATCAGCATCCTCTTCTATTAGTTTCAACATCCTTTTGACATTCTGATCCATGTCTGCGACCAAGAAAATATTCACATCATTTCATTTGCTCGTTATAGTCGTTTAACATGCAAGAAACTCATCTACATTTCTTACGCCAACGACATGAATTCTCAAGTAACTTACCATCAAGATTTTCTTGTAGCCATTTCGAATTCTTGGGACTAACATGGCTATCCCACCACCACGAGTGAGACTTCTTTGATTCCAACCTCTTCATTTTGTTATACTTAACCTACAAAAAGAGGGCAACAGAGACCGCCTTAGGCAAAAGCAAACACCAACATGTATGTAAGACTATACTCCAATTTCCTTCACTAATTCGTGCCATTAATACCCGTTTTAAGCCTCATGAGATTAACATACATTGTTTCAAAACCTATTGTTTCCAAAAACTCTTTCACAGAGATAAAACTTACGCGAGACTAGCCTACTCAACTTAAATTCTTGAACAAAATAAGGCATAAAGCCCGTTTTCTTACGTGTGATGAAGACATTATCCCAGCTCAATATCCGATCTAAACACCAGGCCAGAACACGAACCTGATCAGCTCTGTAACACAGGGATGATGGATGACAAAATCAGCACATGTATTCTACGACAAAATATGGAAAATCGAAATGGTTCATACAAATTGCATTCATCTCATAGCACATACATTTCTTGAATCTACAACTAAGTTATCAGCACAAAGACTGATTTCTCACACCTATACGAGCAATCACAGACAATCCCAGCGAATCTCGATCAAACACTCCCAAAAATCACATGAAATGGATCTCCAAAGTGGCAACATGAACATGAACATGAACATGAAAAATGAATGAGAGAGTTGACAATGCAGCAATTAGTGAGTCTAAGAAAAGGCCTAAAAATGGGGGCGTGCTGCTAAGCCTAATGAGAGCTTTGAACATTAGCACAACTGTAATCTCTCACAAAACAGCTATACATCCACGCGATCTTCATGTCATAGCCTTGACTAACTCCTTTATTTCAATATGATTACCACTTTTTATTATTTCATACATTAAATAAGAGATTATGCTACAAAGTAATGCAATAACATGGAACAAACCACGATCTTTCATAATAATTAAAAGGGGGACAGAAAAGAGAAGGCCTTTCTCCCCTTGTGGAATTAAATATTGAATTAGATATTATATATATCCATTTATTTAATATTATTTCACTAAAAAAGAGGTGCCCCAACAACCAGAAAATCAGTAGACAATGCCGCAGTTTACATGTGGGAGAATTTAATGGAGATAAAGTGAGATGAAGTGTTCAAGAAAATTCAGCCCCCAAACATAGAATCACAAAACTGGACCAAAAACAATCAATTCAAGAAACAACTTTTTTATTCAAAAAACAGAAAATTAAATCAATACTAGAGGAAACAAATGTTCACACCGACCATGAATACAAGAAGTTTCCTCCAAGCTTCAATTTCAAGAGAGAGGGTTCTCATATATACCTCAGATCAGGAGAAGATTGAGAGAAAGAAGACAAGCAGCAACAAAAAAAGAATTTTTATGGGTATTGAAAAACAAAGAAAGGATTTTATGAAGAAGACGCCATCTTTAATTCAAACCACAAATGCCCAAAACAGAAAAAAGTGAGGGAAAATGTAAGTCGAGATTTGAGATAGTGGGAAAAGAAAGGAAAGCATCACAAAATGTCTCACCTTTTGACTGTTTCTGGAAAATCACAAGCTGTACAAATATGGAAAATGAGAGAGAGAGAAGGCGGCGAAACCTATGAAAAAGAACAAAATTGTGAAGCTCCGGCAAGAGAGACAGATGTTGTGTATGAAAATATGGAGATTCCTTGTTTTTTAGTTTTTAGCTGTAGGTGTAGGGGGCACTCAGCACTGTGTGTTTAAATCTATCTGTAGAGAGAGAGAGAGAGCGCCGTGTCTGAAGTTTTCGTCACATGGAGATTGGTATTAAGTCAAAGCTTTTTCTCATCTGATTTATCCATTTCAAATTCAATCATAAATTTTTTTGAGACGAATTTTCATTATAAATTTGATTTGATTTAGAAAATAAAACTATATAGAACAGCGATCAATTCGAAAAATACAAAATTATAATTAGAGAGATGAGATTGGACAAAGACACAAAGTTGCATTGGGCATGATTTGAGGAGCGTCCAAACACTTTCGAATAATTGGCTTTAGCCTCAATAATTTGGATTATCTATAGCACTATGATTTTACTCTGACTTTGTCTTGCAAAATTAATCCATATTTTATTATATAATTAACATTATCATTTATAGTTTCAAACATAATTGTAGAGTGAATAGTTTGTAACAACGTGACAAATGTACGTTTGAGGTCTCCTAGAAAATACATGACATGATGATTAGAGGATGGAACATTTGTAATATATATCATGTATGTTTGAAATTATAATTACAGTTCATTTTTATCTTATATGAATTATAAATTCAGAGGAAACTTAAATACGCATACTTGGTTTTCCGAAATAGAAGGATGAGGAAAATGAAATTATGAGACGCTAATAAAGTAAACTATTCACATTTTAAATGAAAATGTATTAAAACAATACCGTAGATTGCTCATAATAGTGAATAATAATTGTAATAATACAATTTTGGATTGCGAGACTGCTCATAATTTTTTTTTTCTTCTCATAATGTAAATTAATATGAGATGGAATAAGTCGTGTTGAAATTTATGAAGGAAGCTGAGAAGATCCATCTTGAAAAGGACTGATAAATTGAATAGACAATTAAATAAAATATAAAAATAAGAGAAAAGAAGCATTCCCACCGTATTGTGGGCGTCAATTGCTTAGTTACTTTGACATCCCAATTTCATACTTTGAATATTCCTATTTTGGCCTTTTCTTTTTGTCCATTTTGAACTTTATTGCGTTTTTGTTTATATTTTATTTGTAATTATAATTATAAGTATTATGATCTATAGATGGTGAACATTCTTTTTATGTTCCTTACCTTTTTTCCAAAACCACAAAACCTATATTTTGTCCATTTTGAATTATTTTTCGCTAGTTGTTGCTATTATATTTCAAATTGTATAGGAAAATGCTTATCTTCGTGCATCCTACTCTATGAAATTTATAATCAAGAAATATGATAACACAAACTATACTAATTATATAAAATACGAGATAAAATCAGAAATACAATAGAGAATTTGAAATTTCGTATGTATCTCTCTAGCTCATGCTTATAGTATTCGGCGGTTAATAAAGTATTTTAGGTGTAGTAATACCATTTGTTAATTTGGATATGATTTCAACTTTGAATTAATGTGCATTTTAATTAGTTAGATGAGAGGCTGGTAGAGGGAGCCCCTCTAAGCTTGGTGTATTGGTGTTGATTAATGCCACGTGCCATCATGTGAGTTTGATTATTTATATATTTATTAAAATGCGGACTAGAAAAGTATACTCAAACGATATTTTAATTGTGGAATGACGATAATTAAAATTATAAATTTATTATTGTTTACTAATCCTTTTCAAATTGAGATATTTAATGAGCCTAAACAAATAGATATTGCGGACATTTTTAATAAAAGAATAGCAACAATAATTACCATTTCAAGAACTAAATTTTATTGATCCTTGGATTTATCATTATATATAAAATACTATAATGCCCGAGCCTATTTATATGCTTCTTAAACATTAATTATTTATTTGATGTTGAATATCACATATTCGTATTTTAATTTTATGTAGTTTTGTGCAAATTTCAGATTCAAGATTTCTTTTTTCGATATAATTGTAATGAAAATTTACATTTTATAGTATTATAGCCGACTATTTCTTTTATCATCATAATACAGTACATGTAACTGAAATTCGATGAAGAGTAGATGATTTTCAGGGTGTAATTTGATTTTTAAATTGATCGTAAAAGTCATTAACACAGTATTTTTTTTTTTTTTTTTAAATAATGCTTCGTGAGGTTTACACGTATCAAAACCGGCCTAAATTGGTTGCCGCCTTGCGCATTCCTATTCAACTATCATTGACTTTATTTTGTTTATTTATTTTATTTTCGACTGATTGTATTTTACTCATAACGTCATGCGTTTTAATGCTAGGTTTTGATTATCAATTTGAAATTAATAATTTATCGATGACAACCATATCTTAATTGTCGACACAAATTTCACAAAATCATGATATGGGATCGATAATGGGACTCGCGCATCTATATTAATTTGGTGACAGTCTGCCAGAAGAATATCAACTGTTATCAAAATTCAAAACTATCAAATTCTCTTAATATAGGAATTTCAGTTAATTAAAAAATAAATTATTTCGCTAGAAAGAGAAAGTAAACCATAATGGAAAACCAAAACTTTTCAAAGTAAAATAGAAAAATAAAAAAACTTAGCGATGCAGAACTAATCATGCCACCTATTGTTCTCAAAAAAAAAAAAAAAATCATGCCACCTAAGTTTCATTCAAATATAAATAGCGTAAGGAAGTGAAATAATGTGATTATAGTTGTTCACTGTGATTGTAAAGAGAAGCCCATGTAAATTATACGAAGAGAAAATATTCTGTCATTTTCAAGGTAGATTAAGAGATACTGCATCTGACAATAAATATTTATGATAGTCTGATGACAGCTAATTCTTTAATTTAGTCAAAGGATTTGTTTTATTGATTTTATAGTAACATTTCAGAATTAATTTATGCGTGAGACCTGTTTAGGTTGGAGCGTGGATCATTTTAATCCGATTACTCATATCCATATTAATAAAGTTTCATAGTTGGATTTCTTAAAAAAAAAGTTTCATAGTTGGAAAAATTTTAAATAATATTATATATATAGGGAGTAGTTCAATTGGATATATGTGTATATCGTATAAAATATGTACCATTTTCAATTTCACAAAATCTTGGATACACCTAGGTGTACCGTACAACCGGGTTGACCATACCTAAAGTAGTACTCCCTCCGTCCCAGCTTTTAGTATCCAACTTTCCTTTTTTGGCCGTCCCACATTTTGGTATTCATTTCTATTTTTAGTAAAAACAGGTGGGGCCCTTACTCCACTTTAATTATTTTAACTCTCACATAAAATGTGGGTCCCTTATTCCACTCACAACACATCAATCACTTAATTAAAACCTGTGCCGTTCTCAACTGGATACCAAAAGTCGGGACGGATGGAGTATTATTTATATGAGTTAGGTCAGAATATGAGTTCAAATCAGGGTGCAGGTCAAAGTTTAAGTAAATGTATAACTCGGTTGTAGGGTACACCCGAGTGTACCCAAGACCACCTCTTTCAATTTTTAGATTGTATAGATCTATAGTGAATTTACCACTTTGATAAATAAGTTTGCGATTCAGAAATACCCTAGAGATGGCGATTTTTTTAATTCATAATTTTTTATATAGTGTACCATTAAGACTTGGACTCATTTAAATTATACTCCCTCGGTCCCCCAATCTAAAAAGAAAAGGACACAAATTTTAAAATAAAGTCGTTAAGTGTATTAAAATGGTGAAAACATGTTATGGAGGTACTCTCTCTGTCTTGACTTTTCAATATTATATATTCCAATTTGAATTAACAAAGTCCCTTTTTGCTTCAAAACTAAAACAAGTTATGTAGATATTTGTTATCCACTTCGGGTTATGAACAACTATTTTAAATTATGAGAAAGAAATGTATGAATTTTTGTTCCAAGATTAAGTTCATACAATGCAAAAATGCTATCGAGGAAAACATATTCATACTTGATGTTAGTAGTCGGCTTTAGGGAGGGGCCCATTAGACCGAGGCCCAGCCCAACTATTGTCCTATGCCTTCAAATTCTTGTACAAACCTTCCCTTGTAAGAATTAGGAATCATTAGGCAGAAAATGTGAAAGTATTACTTCCTCTGTCCCAACTTAAATGATGCACTTTATTTTTTAATATGAAATTTAAGAAAAATAAAATTATAGTGTAAAAATGTATAAAGATGTGTAGAGTCACATTATTTATAGTATAAAATTATTACCAAAAATAGAAACGCACCATTTTAATTGGGACAACTCAAAAAGGAATACACGCCATTTAAGTTGGGACGGAGGGAGTAATTGCATTGTTTACACACCAGCAATTCTTACTTTTCTTAAATTTTTTTGTTGATTATGAAATTTGAGGTCCTTATATATTTTTTCATAATTATAGGCGGTGATCCATTCTGTTGTTCTGCGCCGTTGACAATAAAGATAAATAAGAAAAAAAAGTAATTATCTCCAAACTAATCAAGAGATCATCAGATTAATCCCTGACTGTTTTTTTCGCTTTCATGAGTAAAAACGTCCTTATATTATCTATGTGTAGTAATAATCTTTTCCCAATGATATATCATAATAAAAATATGCTTATTATCATTGTTATATAGAAAAAACACAAATAGCAAGTCTATCTTAAGACAATAAAGAGCCAAGAAACATCGGTCCCATAGTCCCATGGGTTTTATCAACTGTGTGTGTGTCTCCAGCTTATGTAGGTAGCTATAACGACGTTAGTTCTTGTTTATGTCACAGATATCTATGTAATCTAAGGAGCATATCCCATTTTATTAGACTCCTTGTTTATGGATATCAATCCTATATATGTATATGAGCGCAGGGTACAACACCTTAAAGCTTCATCGAAATGGCACATCGGCAACGGCAGATTCTCGGCCACGCTGCAACCTCTCTTGCCGTATTTCTCTTTATTGCAATTTTCCTTCCCCATGCAACAGCAGAAGGTAATCTCTCTCTCTCTCTCTCCGGTAGATTAAGAGTAATTATGGAATTGATTCATGTTTGGTTTAAGATTAGTTTTGATAAATGATTTGACACAGCAGGTTAATCGCATAGTTTTTGTTTCTGGCAAGTCTCACTTTTGGTATGAAAAGAATATGTTTTTACGGTGGGATGGATATGCGAGTACTGATGTATGAGTATCTTAGATGATATAAAACTGACCCAAAAATGATACTAGTAATTAGAAAGAGGGAGAGAAGAGGGAGAGGGAGGATGTGTCCTAAACTTGATGAGAAATAAAACAATTCATGTTCCTTTTAAACTTCTTTCGATTATCCGCACATGTTCTGATAATTGGATCTACAACCAATCATTAACCAAGTCTTCTACTATGTCTCTGATATGCATAGCAGCTGTAAAAACTCATCACTTGTCTTTTTTCTGTGTCAGACAAACTCAACCCCGTAACCAATCAGAATTTAAACCCTACCCAGGCTTGGAGGAGTTCTGAATATTGCATGCAGAATGTAAGTATTTTATCCAGTTCCGTTTCCCAAACACACCAGAATAAAGTCGCATTTTACAAAATAAATGTTTCCGCAACCAAATAAATTAAACTTGTATGGAAGAAACTTTATCATCAACAAAAGGAAATGACTGAATGGTTTTCCAAAATGATGATATTTGGGTCCAAAAATAGAAAACCCACTAGCTATTATTATTATAATAAATTTTCCAAGTAGAAGAATTAAAATTGACGAGGTGTTCAGATCTCGGCACCGTGTCAAACGGGCCTGAAGAACTACACCCTAACCTCGACTGGGTGGCTGAACGTCACCGCTGCTGCCGGCCCCAAGTTCTGCGAGGCAGGAGGCTGTGCAGACCACACGAGGGCAGTGCTCCTCTGCCTCAAACATGTCAAGAGAGACTACTGGTTTGCCAATCGTGCAACTGTCCAAGATCTCTACGACACCATAGATGATGGCTGCAAAAACGGCGGTACAGGTACAACTACAACTATTTCTACACATAAGAACTAAATCTAATCTAATACAAGTATTTACCATTACTCAATTCTTGCCTACAGGTTTTACTGGAGTCAGCAAGTACGGTTCTCACCTCCCCAACTAAGCCCCCGCTCCTTGCAAAATCAGAATAGTAGATATATATGTAATAAAAACACAAATCAATGTGTTACATGTATTCAGATTTCAAATACGACCACAAAATCACTAATAATATAGAGCTATTTCTTGCTATTTCATTCAGACCAAAATGCATTTTGATCAGACGTATTCACAAATTGAGAAATGGAGTATTGCATACACAACCATCAAGAGTTAACCACAAACAAAAAATACCACACCAACACTGTTTTATTCTCGATTAACCATAGACGAAATACTATGGAGGTCTACGCCAATCGACTATTCAGCATTTATCCCATGGCATACTTCTGAGTCCAGCTGCGAGCAGTAGACTCATATTTGGTCCGGTCTGTCTTGTACATATGAGCAATTTCAGGCACCAGTGGGTCGTCAGGGTTTGGGTCCGTCAACAAAGAGCAGATAGACAACAGGACCTAACAATTATTAGCACACACGATCACAAGTAAGTATGTTGAGTAATATCCTATATCTTATGCATAGAATGAACCAGCAAACAGATGGATCTTTTCCTTCCTAGTTTTCAGAAACAAGGCCATCATTGACAAAGCGTCTGATCATCAGTAACCAAGAAGCGGATGTTTACACGAGGCAAACCAAAAGTGGAAAACCACAGTTTGCTCATTTTTTGTCAATAATTAATGTCATTTTGCATCAGATCACAATTTTACATCGCATAACAGCCTTCCAATAATCCAGCAAGACATAAAGACAAGTAGTGCTTAGTACCTTAGAAACAGTCAAGGCCGGACTCCACTGTTCCTTCAGAATATCGAGGCAAATGCTTCCATTGCTATTGATATTCGGGTGAAATACCTTTGTCCTAAAAGCAACCTGAAAGGATCATTTTCAGGGGTTACTTGAATAGAACAGAAAATATACAGCTAAACAGTTTGGATTATAAGTGGAACCCAGTTGCTTTTTGAACTTGTCATTCCATACCAGGCAACTTCATTGAACAGCAAACACGGAATTGGAAATTAACTAGACCGGATAAGATATATGTACATAAACCTGACGATTGCACTACTTCCCCCAAGATTTTTATCCACTAGAGGATAACCATATAGTGTTTATTATAGCAGCCTTTTGCAACTACAGCTACAGGGCTTAACAATAGAGTCCAGGGACCAGCACATCTGAAGTTATCTCTTGGAGCATCATAATGTAATGTTCACAAAATAGGACCATTATTGCAACGACTACCGATGGATGTAAAAGATACCTCTATATAGATGATAACATACCTTTGGTGGCTTAAAAGGATAATCAGGAGGGAAATGAATCGAGACCAAAAATACACCTCCCGCATACGGGCTATCAGTAGGCCCCATTATCGTGGCTTGCCAATGGAACATATCTTCTGCTACAGGACCTACATTTTGTTTAATGAGGATCAGATATATCCCTCAAACATTATGGATCATGAACAGATACCACTCCGTATGAAAAAAGCAAGCTCCCAAGCCAGAAAGGAAGAACAAGCCTCATAGCAAAAACAACAACCATCTATAAATCAAGGCCCTCAGAAACAAAGAAACAAATAGGAATAAACCCTCCTCCGAGAGCACATTCATAAATATAGAAGTAATACATGTTAACTCTATGTCTAATGTGAACAGAGAGTAGTGAAATCTACTGCTTAGCTATCTCACACAAACTCAGTGGCATCGAAGAAACATTCAAATCAATAAAATCTTTCTCGACATCCAACAATAAAAACATCTGCATCCTACAAGCATCCTCGCCAACAATTCAACAAATCAGGACTAGCTAATTTCAAGCAACTCATTCTAAGAACCCTAGCAAAAAGTTCGATCAAATCGGAGCCAACTAATTGCTGCCTACCCATTATACATACACTCAGAGCTCAATTCATTAAAACCCCATCATCATTTGGTCATTTGCAACCGAGATCGTAACAATTTTTTAGAATCATGACACTCAATTTCAGAATTGAACGCAGACCGTCAACAATCGGTAAAAGAACAAATTATTTCCAAAACATAAATAGCTGGTTCCACGAAAATCAACTGATTGATTTTAACTAAAAATCCACGGACGCTAAGTACCACTCATAATTATATTCAAAGGCGTAAGGAACATAGTTAAGCATACCGGCGCTGCAAGAGGTCGGAGGGTCCTTCTGCAAATCCTTGAGCTCCTTCAATATCCTCTTCGACGCCATCAGAAACCCTTCTCGCCTTCACAGCAAACCCCTAAACCTAACAAATGAAAAAAGAAAAAAATAAATCAAAACAGGAAAACCAAAACCCTAACCCTGAATCCGACAAGATCCAAAACCCATGACCACAATCCGATAATTAAAACAAATCAGCGAGCAAATTCGACTCATCGAAACCAAACCCAGAAGGTGTGAGGAATACCTGATCCAGAAAATATGCGATTAGGCAGCAGAAAACTTTGGGAACTAGAATTAAGAAGAGGAGAAATGAATATGGAGAAAGAGTAGGTATTTATAGTAGATGAGATTCTTGAAAGATTGATTAGTGTGGGGCAGTAAGTATTCTAGAAAATTCGGCTCGAGTCAAATAAAAGAAATTGGTTTGTTGGCGTGCAATCAACGCCATTTCTACTGCTTTATACGTTGCCCTGTTGAAGGGGATTGACTTCTACGGATGGGAGCGGCGCCTTCTCTTTACACTTTTATTCATTGTTCATTTATTCCTTCTCAACAAAAGAAAATAAAAGAAAAATATTAGTATTCCTTTTTCTTGGCCGCGTTTCGATCAACATCAATTCCTTTTACTTTTCGATTTTATTTGAACGAACAAGAGGAGGTTTCCTAGTAAGACACTTATATGTAATTTTAAATCTAATTTTTTAAACCTACACGTATTAAATTTATATTTAATTGATCCGGTTTGCTCTAGTAGGATAGTTCGATTCAGTTTAGTAGGGCAATTCGGTTCAATTTATACTGAAAATTTTAAAATTATTTCAGTTTGATTTTGGGTTGAATTAGAAAGTTGGAATTAATTTAAATCTTTTATTTCTCGATCGTAAGAATAAGAATTAAGTATTAAGAAATTCAATTATCTAATTTTAACTTCTAAATTCATGTAAGGTTCTAATTTGATTATTTGAAATTTGAATTTTGCAACAAAAAAATGTAAAATATGTAATAGGAAACAAAAAAAATGGTTTGACCAAAATTGCATTTAAATCGAACTGAATATTTCGATTCAAGTTAATATTTCAATTCAATGCGATATAAATATTCCAATTCGAGTTATTAACTTATTAGGTTCAATTTTATTTGAAATGAAATCACATGCCTAATAAATGCTCGCCCTAGATTGTCCAACTAATTCGGATCCAAACATGATTGCGTATATTTGGACGAGCATGGTTTGACTAATTAATATTAGTTCATTAGAGAGTAATAATTTTTTGTGATCAAATAAATAAAATAATACAAATAGCTAGGTAGGAAATCATAATATTTATAAATTGATTACATGACTAAATATATTTATCCTCGTCATCTTAATTAATTTATTCAATTATATATCTTTCAATTAGATATAAAATCAAACAAGAGAAATTATCAATAATATGGCAATATTCTAAAGTTTCAATCTGTTTTAGTAAATATTATAATAATTAACTTATACTAAAACTTTTAAATATCTAAATTAATCATCAACCATAAAATGCCTCATGTGAGTTTTGTATATAGATAGATACGATTATAGTAGTATCTCATACTTAATTTCGACTTTTTTATTTATAATAAGAGATTGGTTTCGACTAATCATTTCTTATTTGAAAAGGACATGAGCCAGTTATCATGCCATGCACACATCGACATGATCAATAACATTTTACCAAAAGGCTATAATTAATTTATGTGTCATTCTTCTTCTTCAAAATAAAAAATAAAAAAAATTATGTGTCATTCTGTTAGCTTTTCAACGTGTATGATTAATAAGAAGGATGCAATACTTCTCTATCTCAAAAATAGTCACCACTGTCTCACGTAAAGATATGGTCTCCTGTACATAACGCATAATGAAAATCACTTAAATAATACTATTAATTAATTAAGTAATTATTCTTTTTATTATTTGATAAATTTTAATAGTGAAAATTTATAATTCTCACCTTCACTAAATCTTTATGAAAAATGCCCAATTTTATTAACATAGGTATTTTATGCTCAAATTAATTAAGTTTTTCTTAATATTTCAATCATTATTGTACTTGAAAGACAACACCTTACACATTTAAAAAAATACAACAATTTGACAGCTATCAGTTAAAAAATTCAATCCATACCGACTATTATTTGGATTTCTTGCCAAGCAACTCTTATGCTATTTCTTATTTGATAGTATATATTTTTTTTTCATAGAACGCTACACACGTAAAACTCTTGATGTTGTGTTATATTTTTTCTTTCGCCAACGCTTTCTGCCAATCTTTCCCTCGTGGTTTTCTGAACGTATGTTTGAATTTATTTGGATGTTGCAAATCCTTCAATAGGGAGGAATGATACATGTAATTTTTTTATTTTATTTTTTGTAATATGGATGTATATGTGAAGCTCCTTTGTACTCTGGGCTTTTCAATAAAAGTAGGCCCATTGAGCACGTGAAGAAAGTTGAAGATGCTCATAGTTTAGATTTTTCTTCTATAAATATTGGTTTATTCTTTTGTTTATTAATTTATAAATTAACAGTATTAAATAGAAAAATTTTAAGACCCCGTTCCGGGTGGACTCAAACCCAAGACTTCTGACTTTGGCCATTGATACTTTGGGCACTAATATCTCATTTCAGTGAAATACAATCTTAAGTTTTCTCTTGTAATTAACCTTCCTCGCATTTCTAGCTACTTTAATTTCATACTTTTCGACATCGCATTCCTTTACCGATCATTGAGTTCTCATAGTTTCCGAGCATTTTGACTTGAATCCACAGAAGATTCGAGTCGACATTCCGGATTCACTTTAATTCCATCATTTTCTCTGATATCATCATCCCTCTGAATTAGTTGTGTATTTATTTCTCCCCTGTTATATTTGTTTACAAGAATGTGGTTTGTATGATTATTACTTAATGTTTTTGCCGTTAGTTTGTCGCAGATATTATTGTATTCTCAATTCCTTTATTTATGTGAAGTATGGAATAAGGTATTAGTGGTTGGCATTTTGAGTTTGTCTATTTTCAATTGTTTTTGTAGTATTATGTTAATATCGCACGCATAGTTTACAAATACAAATGAATAAAGTAATGCATCTTTTGAATATTGTTTATTTTTAGGGTGCGTTCTCTTTAGTTGTAAATTTATCATGGGAAAAATAAGGATAAACATAATTTCACCCTTTAAATCATTTTTTTCTTTTCCCACATTTTCTACTTGACCCTTACTCATTCCTCTCATTCCTCATTTACACTATAAAGAAGAGATAATATTATCACACCATTTTTGGAGGGATAATATTATCTCTCCTTTGTAGTGTAAATGAGGAATAAGTAAGAGTCAAATAGAAAATGTGGGAAAAGAAAGGAAGAATTTAAATGGTGAAATTTTATTTATCCTTCATTTTCTCATAATAAATTTACAACCAAAGAGAACGCACCCTAAAAAATATTAAACTTTTTGAAGAAGAGATATTACCGATTTTGTGATTCCCCTGTTTGCAAAGACAATCTGAAGCTCATCAAATTAGTCAGTTGTTCATTAATTTGGATGAAAGATATATATAAATTCTCATTGCATGTGAATTTCAAATAAAAGCATCGTCATACTTGGAGATAATGGAACAATGCGGACTAAATGTGTCATGTAATACGGTAAGAATGAGGGAGGAGCCTCGTGATTCGTTGCTACCAAAGAGTAAAATGCAGTAATGCTCCATCGCTGCGAGTTGAGCATGAAGCATTCGTGCGAGCAATCGAACACTTAAAAATCAAATATTAATATAAAAATCCATTAATGCTCGACGTTGGTCTTGGATTTGCAATGGTGGTGCGCCATGGTTATAGGCGGCAAGAAGAAACGAGAGGGGCATGGCGTGGGCAGTGGGGGGTGCGAGAGCGAGGGAATTGCAGAGGTGGTGGATTATCTACGATGTGGCCAGTGGTAGGGACAACGAAGAGAGAGATTTTTTACGATTGATAATTGAGCTTATAAGTTAGAGAGAGATTTTTTTTTGCTGGGGAGAGAAAATCGAAGAAAAATAAACTTGAATAATATATGATAAAAATAATAAATTATAGTTGAAAAATATTTGTAAAATGATTGTTGCATATGAGATTATAAAAAAATAAGTTGGGGCAGATGAACTTATTTTTTGGGGAGCTTATAAGCTCTTAGAGCTTATTTTTGGAGCTTATAAGTTGTTTAAGATCTTATTTTGCCAAACACTTTGAAGGAACTTATAAGCTCCTAAGGGCCTGTTTGATATGGGTTTATAGGTAGGATAAATTAAATTAATACAGGTTAGTGTGATGTTTGATATCATGTTCTATTAATGTGGTCAACTTCTACTTAATCCCACTTCTACATGCTATTTTGTGGGAATAACCCATACTAATAATCTGACCCCCCCCCCTCGGATAACTTTATTACTGCGAAGTTGGATAAAAATTCTGCTACCCTTCCTCACGCATATCGATGCAAATGCCCAAGTAATGGTGGACACACATGATATTTTTAAAATTATATATATGAGGATAGTTTTGGTATTAGGTAATATAATCCAACATAATTCTATGGATATCAAACACAATATAGGATTAAGTAGCCATGATATCAAACACCCATGAAATAATATAAATCCACACTAATCCACACTAATTTCTCAAGATAATTTTAATCCTAATCAATCATAAACTGCAAATCAAACGACCCCTAAACAGCTTATAAGCTGTTTTGAGGAGCTTATAAGCTCAGCCACCCTCTAAAATGTTGGGGAAAGAGGGGAAAGGGAAACGGGCGTTACGGGGTGGACTAAATTAGGGTATTAGGTTTTATTTTTAGATTTTTTGATATATTTTGACGAGGCAACATAACCAAATATATTAATTAATATTACTTTCTCCATCAACAAAATATTTGTCATATTTTGGATAATATAGATTTTAATAAGATGTGAGTGGAGTTGTTAGTGGAGTAGGTGTCTCACTTTAATTGTGAGTAGAGTTATATGAATTCTACTATTATAAATGAAACCAAAAAAGAAATTATGTCAATTTTTTTGTGTGTCATATTGATAAAACAAAATAATAGTAATCATTTTATATTATTATGTCCTTATACACTTACACGCTTTACACAAATTTCATGTGTAGTTAAAATTCGTGTGGTAATGAATTCGTGTAATAGTTATAAAATTGTTACACAAATTTTGGTTACACATAAAATTCGTATAAGTCGTGTTACTGTGTAACAGTATAATAGTTCAAAATTGCTCTTATTTCTATGTTTTTATCTACATGACCACAATTTTATTTTATTATATGAGGAAGGCTATATAATGTGGTATTTTTTTTTTACAAAATATAATCTTTATTTTAATTGATATTTTCCCTTAAAAGTAAAATCGTTCAAGTATACGAAAAGTGTGCATGATTAATATATTTCTTTCCTGTTAAATGTACTTTTTCTTTATTTATCAAAGTATGTAGAAGTCACCATTAAGCTTAAATATAATTTATTTGTAATATATATAAATATATTGATGAGAGGAAATCCATTGCCGAAAAATTTATGTGTTTATTTTTATCTGAAGTCGAAATAACTTTGTATGTACCTTCCAAATCTTTAGCTTGCTAGATTATTAACTGCACAAAAATGGTTTGAAAAAGATGAGTCAGAAACCAAAATAATAAGATGAAGCTGCATAACAATTAACAAACAAATTTCCCTCAAAAAAAAAAAAAAATAATAACAAACAAATAAAATGCAAAACGAAATTCAAGCGTGAAAGCGAGCCAAAACTAATTATATAACAATTTAGATCGACATTTAAGATTGCAATAACTAAACTGAAATGTGAACATTTTTTTTAAAGAATATATCTTGAAACTGATATTGATATAATGATATTACACATTTAAATTATAATTAGCAGTATATATTTGTTCAGACAAACACAAATCTCATTTATAAAATCACACGAAAAATCTCGTTTGCTCGGAAAGAAATATACAAAATTTCTTTAAAAGTTCAATTTGGACGAAATAAATCTGTGATAAAATTGTTATAGTATTAATATAATTCGTTTACATTTTTACTATTTTTAAAGTTGATATGCGAAACTATACTGCACCCAAAAATTAGTATACTACTATCTTCGTCCACGAAATTAGTATACTACTATCTTCGTCCACGAAATAGTGTCTTTTTTGAGGGTGAACATTAATTTTAATAAAATTGTTGTAAATAGAATAAAGATATAATTTACAGGGGTAGAATTAGTACATAAAAATAGAATAAAGTATATTCTTAAAAAAAATAGAATAAAATATATTACAGTATTAGTTTAAAAATGAAATAAAAATATAATTTATAATTAAATATATGAAAAAATGTAAGATGTGGTCATTCAAAAAGTTAAATAAGACTTCTTTGTAAAAAAAAAAAAAAACTCTTATTTGCGGACAGAGAAAGTATGGATTAAAGAATTATTAGTACCCTGGTGACCAATTAAAATGTGTTATTAATATGTAATCAATTTGTATTACTTACATTCACATGAGTGCCATAAAACATGGTATTTTACATAATAATAATAAAATATATATAAAGAAAATGAGAAATACCTTAGAGACAACTGAATGCTACACGGCGGTGCACGACCGGCGTCAATTTCCGACTGGTTGATGTTCCGGCACTCGATTTTGAACGGAAAACCGTGCATCTTCCTCCCTCTCAGGATCACATCGATCCGCCCCCTCACATTCACATCGACCACCAGCGCGTGCGCCTCCGCTTTGCTCCGCAGGTCACGCGCCGCCCGATCTCCCATCGCCTCGTCCTTCATCCCCGCCGCCACCTCCATTACCGTCGAATTCCGCGGTGGCTGCCGAACGTCGGCCAGCCTCACGACGCCGAATCGAACGCCGCTCGCCGCCACGGAGGCGATCATCCTGCTGTAGATCAGCTCCGTCTTTTCGCCGCCATGCGTGGCGTTGAGGAGGACGGCCAGGTTTTCTGTGGAATCCGCCGAGGCGACGTCGAGCCGCTGGAGGCGGATCTTAGGCATGTGCGATTTGAAGAAACCGTAATACAGAGCGCCGCAGATGAGGAGGAGGAAGATGAGGAGGCTGAGGGCGATGGAGATCCAGAAGCAGCAGGAGCTGCACATCCGGCCGCAGATGCGGCAGCGGCGGCTATTGACGGAGATCCGCGCTTCTATGTCGCTGGCGCAGTATTCGCGGCGGCGTTCCTTTGGCGGCAAGATTGTGTCCTCGTTAAAGGAGACGCGGCGGCTGAAGCTCTTCTGCTTTACCGGTTTGGAAGTTGAGGCCTCCATTGCATGATTACAGTTACACCAACAAATTCAAACCCAGGTTCCTTTTTCTCTCTCTCTCTCTAACTTTCTCTTCAATAATTAAACACAATCACGATTACAAAACTAGTTGATAGATAACATCTTCCACTTGCTAGAATCTATATACTGATAAATGTAGTTTAATTATTGCTTATCATATCGTATCACAATCACGTTTCGTATAACAAATTACTATCAAATATATTTTGATTTTCATCTTGTAAATGAATAACTGAAATGACTCCGAATTTCATGAGTTTTTTTATGGTGAGAAATATTTTTGGATTGTGGTCCGCTGTTTCTTCTTTTTGTCAATGTGACGGTACGACTTGAACTGTACTATTATTGGCGCTGAGTAATGTACTCTGTTTCAATTTTATAGGCATATACAATTTTAAATTTTTAGATAGATTTCTAAAGTCACAAGCGACCTGGCGCCGGACTAATTTAATGAATTTATGCTAATCGAACTTGAAAATTGAAGCCCAACTTTTCTTTCATTTAATCTATATATCTATATCTATATCTATATCTATATCTATATCTATATCTATATCTATATCTAGGGATGTCAATGCAACCCGAAACCCATGGGCCGACCCGAATAACCCGACAAAATTAGAGGGTTAGGGTTGAAAAATCGCAACCCGAAAAAACCTCCAGCCCGATTAGCCCGCACCCGACTAACCCGGAACCCGATAGGGCTAGCCCGAAAATCCGATGGGCTGGCCCGGTGGACCGACGAAATTGTGACTGATGCATCCAGTTACAACTTCTGCTATGTTTAGATCTATGGTATTTGCTTAAATATATATATGTAGCCTCATTAAAAAAGTGAAATTAATTAGTTAGAATATGTGTGTGTGTGTGTGCAATCTCATTAAAAAAATGAAATTAATTACGGATTTTTTTGTAGAAATTGATTATTAGTATCTCATTAGTTATAAATTAATTATTAGTATCTCATTTTAAAGTGATACCAATTTATTTTTTTTTCTGTCAATGAGACGTGCACGTCAAATCCACTAATTATTCAGTAATAATTCAGATTGATTCTAGTGCATTGATACTTGTTAAATTTTACTATCTCATTTTAATATAATTTTGTTTATGTAATCTTGAATATTTTATATTTTTGCATTTCATGCTTTCCTATATAATTTATATCTTTAATATCTATGTATATTTTATACATTATACATTAGATCATTAGGAATAATAAAATACAAATGATAATTTTATTTTTACGCCTTTAACCTGATTAGCCCGATGGGTTACCCGAAACCCGAAAGTTTAGGATTAGGGTTGAAGATTTACAACCCGAAAAAATCTTCAACCCGATTAGCCCACACCCGACTAACCCGGAACCCGATAGGGCTAGTCCGAAAACCCGATGGACTGGCCCGATTGACATCCCTATCTATATCTATACACCTATATCAATATTGTCACGTAGAATGTGCCATTACATTCTTGAAGAAACAACAACATCGCCATTGAAACAATTTCAAATCGATTTAAAGTTTAAAATTATATACAAATAAATAATTTCAATGTTTGTGAGTCTAATTATCTGATAGTAATAAAAAAATGACAAATTTTAAAACATGCGCATGCACACACAAAAATATAAGCATATATGTATGTCTACGACTCTACGGTCTTCTGTACGAGAGATCATACCTACGCGAAATGGAGACCCGCACGCCAATCCGACTCGACCCGATGTGATCTATCCGTTTCGCCCCATCCAATTAGTTTATATAAATTATATTTTTATGAACAAAACATAATGCTTTCATAAAAAAATAAATAAAATTATGTATAGTAAACATAATATTCTTAACAATAAATGATATTTTTCTTAAATGCAAATGACACTTTGCAAGAATAAATGATATAGTATGTATTATACTTTTAGGGCCCGTTTGATATGGGTTTAAAAGCAGGATAAGTTAAATTAATATGGATTTATGCAGTGTTTGGTATTATGTGCTACTAATATGGTCAACTCCAGGTTTATCCCAAGACCCTAGCTTATTTTGTGGGATTAACCCACACTAATTATACCACCCTCCCCATGGGATAAATTTAATACCGAGATGTTAAAATCGAAAATTGATACCCTTTTCACGCCAAACGATGCTGTGAGGATACCAATGCCTCCATCTTATTTTCAGATTTGAGGACACGAATGTCTTTTGGTAAAATATGTGAGGATAATTTAGGTATTTGATATGTTAATTCAACCTATTCCAATGGATAGCAAACATTTTTTGGGATTAATTATCAATGATATCAAATACCCATATGAGATTAGAAATCACGACTAATCCACACTAAATTATCAGGATAATTTATATCCTGATTAATCCAATACTGAAAACCAAACGGACCCTTAATACATATAAATGATACTTTTTTAATAACAAAAAATGATATTTATTGGATGGCGTGGATCTGAGTTGGGTGTATGGGGTGAGCCATATAAGATAAAATCCATGCGGACGGGTGCATGTATACTGAGGGCTTGTTTGGTACGGGTGACTAGTGTGTATAATATACCTATAACATTCTGATATCTTGTTTGGTAAAAAGTAATACGAAACATACAGTCATTTATAAATTAAAAGTCCGAAAATATTATATTGATTTGAGGGGTTTTATATACCACCTACGTGGGTGGTATACGTAATACACTACAAAAAAACGCGTAAATAGCGACGAAAACTACGCGTATATACAAATTTTAATTATAACTATTATTAATCTTATATAATCTTTTACTGGGTATAGCTCATCTTTGATAAAATTGTTATAGTATTAGCTATGGTTTACATTCCATAAGTAAGATAAGTTTTAGATGTTCTTTTACTGGGTATAGCTCATCTTTGAGAATCTAGCAGTGAAGTATGGGGACGTGTTCTTTTTCAATCACTGGAGCTTTTGGCTGATTCTAATGATGAACCTCTTGCTGCTTTGCATTGCTTGTTGCCATTGAGCATGCTACTAACCTTTTCGAACTCGTGTATCTGGTAAGGTCTGTACGAGTCAGATTATAAACAGATGTCTCTCCATATGTCTTAGATTATTTAAGTCGGACAGTAGCTAGTTGTGCAGATATTGCGCAATCTATTCTTAGAGATATTGACTCCGATGATGATTTCTCACCACCCCATTGTGGGCTTTTTATATTCGGTGAAAGTAGTCAGACTCCAATCATATCAATTACAAATGAAGTTTAAAATCTAAAATGGTGGACAATGGGGATTATAATTGCTGATGATAAATTGGATATGATAGATAGTTTCTCATGTCAATCAAAAACATAATAGATATTTTTTGGTACGAGTTTCTTAACCTTATCAAAGACAACACTATCGTGCCCTTCCGTTGCCAAACTCTTCAAGCAGCATCGAAAAAGTAGTGGCATCAAGTGTGCAGCTCCTTGAATTATTCTCTTCCAAGACTGGCAAAGTAGTCGTGTCTAGTATAAAGCCCCTTGAATTCATCTCTTCCAAGAGTGGCTCTGCATCATCCATCTTGTTCGTTTTGAGTAGACCTTGAACAAAAACATTGTACGTCACCCTATCATGCAAGCAACCTTTGCCTACCATTTGAATGAGTAAGTCCTTTGCCTCCTCTATCCGCCTTTTTCCACAAAGTGCACCAATAAGGATTGTATACGTTACCACTGTAGGCTTCAAACCTTTGGATGGAAGCTTGTCAAAAAGATCTTTTGCCCCGTCAACTTTATTATGACTGCACAATCCCTCAATTAGAACATTGTATGTTACTATGTTGGGAATGATGCCTTTATCTTCCATGGAATGCAACATCGAAAATGCTTCACCAATGCGACGAGCACTGCACAAGCCTCCCAACACGACACTGTAAGTCCTTATACTAGGAGAAATTTTTAGAGCCTCCATCTCTTTGAACAAATTTAAACCATCTTCACATCTTCCTTCACGAAATAAGGCATGCAACATGACGTTATAAGAAACAACATCGTGCTCTAATCCTTCTGCAAGAATTGCGACAAAAAGACGCGAAACTTCATCCACTCGTCCCATTTTGCAATACCCGTTCATCAAGCTACTGTAGCATATAATATTTGGCTTCAAGCCAGATTTGACTGCTAAATCAAGCATGTTTTGGGCTTTGTCCATTTCACCTTGCAAGCTATATCCATTGATCAATGCATTGTAAATGACAATGTCGGGTTGAACATCTATTTTCTTCATGTATTCCAAAATACCGTTCGCCTCTTCCATTCTTCCCTCATTACAAAAAGCATCCACCAAAATACTACAGGTGAATACATCTGGGCAGACCTCATTAGCCACCATCTCCTTTAACATGTATTCAACTTCATCCCATCTCCTTAAATTGCATAACCCCTGAATCATCGAAGTATATGTCACAACACTTGGTGAAATGGTCTTATCAGCCAAGGTGGAGAAGAGTTGGAGAGCATTGTCAACCATTCCGTCCTTGCATGGACGATCAATTATTGTGCTGTAACCAATAACATCAGGCTTGCAGCTTCCTTTTTCCCATAACCTGAGCAAATCAAGCGCCTCGAATGTATGTCCAGCTTTGCACAATCCATTGAGCACAGTGCTATAAGTTACTACATTAGCTTCGACCGACATTTTTTCCAACAGTTTTGCCGCCTCAACAATCTTTCCAACCAACATAAGACCTCTGATGAGAGTGGTAAAGGTTACAACATCAGGCTCATGCCCAAGCTTGAAAAAGCTGCCTAAAATCGCAAACCCGCAATCAGGTCTTTTCAGTCCGCAACAGCAATTAATCGCAATACTCAAGCTGTAGTGATCTACAGGAACATCACTTCGAAGCATTTTGTCGAACAGATGAAGAGCGACTGAGTATTGTTTCATCTTCACTACAGCAGTCAAACATTTATTGAAATCAATAACAGAAGGGCGGGGATGCATTCTCACCATTTCCTCAAATAGAGCTATAGCATCATCTGGCTCACGCAGAGATCCGAAATCGAATCTGGGTTTGCCGGAAAGTTGGCTCATTCGGTGGCTGACATTATCAAAATTGGATCTGGGTTTGCGGGAAAAGTGCCTCATTTGGATTTTGTGGCTGACATTACCAAAATTGGATCTGGGTATAGGAAATGAGTGAAAATGTAGAGAAGCAATGTCGAAAGTGAAAGATTTCAATGAAGAATTGAACATAATTCTTTCCAAATCCATGGCAGCTAAAATTCGACTATTGTCGAGTGGATTTCTTTATGTTTGGAAGGTGGGGGAGGCGGTGCATGTGAAGGCGGTGAAGGGAGAGAAGGGCGAAGGGAGGCGGTTTCTGTGAAGGCGGCGCGCTGGGGCGACTGTGAGTGAGGGTGGGGCGGCGGCAGTGAGTGTAGGAGATTAGGTTTTTAATAATATACTAATATACTCCCTCCGTCCCGTAATTAATGACACATTTTTTTTCGGCACGGAGATTATAGAAAAAGAATTAAGTAGAATAAAGACTGTGGTCCACATGTTTAAGTTTGTGATTAAGGAATATTTATATTTTATCAATATAAATAAAGACTTTATTTTATTTTTTATTTATTTTTATGACTTTAAATTTTTTATTAATTTGATTTTTAATAAGCATTAATTAAATGAATGTACTTTTTTTTAATTGATCTCAAAAAAGGAAAAGGCAAACCAAACTAGTGGCGCCACTAAAATCTGAATCAATTTGCCAAAATAATTGCAGTAACCAAAATTTCAAAGTGGCGCCAAAGTGAAGCCAAATTTCAGAATATGCACATCTCATTAAAAATATCATAATTTTTCAAATCTCCCTCATTTTTTAAAAAGGGCATAAAGTTAAACCCTTTATAAATAGGGCATACATTTCAGATCATTTACAGAAGCTAACTCCCAAAATCAAAAGAAAAACTACAATGGCTAGAAGAAATGATCTTTCTTCCTTTGAGAGGGCAGCTATACTTCAATTCCTTCTTGAAGGGAGCAAAAACGGCAAACCAGGCAGAGGGAAGCTCACTGCAGCGGTGCAAAAGTGGAAGAGTTCCCGACGAACCATTAGTCAACTTTGGGCAGCTGCAAAAAAGCAAAATGATCGTAGTGAGGTAATTAGTTGTTTGAGTAAAAAACCTTCAAATCCAAGAAGAAAAAGGGTAGAAATTGATTTAGGATTGATTGATATCATAAACTTGACAAAAAGATCTACAATTAGAAGGCTAGCATGTGGGATTGGATGCAGTAAAACCACAGTTGGCAGGTGGATTAAATCAGGGCTGATCAGAGCACATACAAATGCAACTAAGCCTGATCTTACGGCTCCAAACAAGTTACTTAGGCTACGGTTTTCCTTAGAAGCTCTAGAATGGAATAGGATTGTTAGGAGTTTGTCATTTAAAAGCATGCACAACACAGTCCACATTGATGAAAAGTGGTTCTACATCATAAAAACATCACAAAGGTTCTACCTCACCCCTGAAGAGACAGAACCGCATAGGATATGCAAGAGCAAAAAATTCATCCAAAAAGTGATGTTCATGTGTGCTTTATGTTGGCCAGTATTTGATGATGATGGCAACTGCTTGTTTGATAGGAAGATTGGAATATTTCCATTCACATAATTAGTGCCAGCCAAAAGGAAAAGCAAAAACAGGGATGCAGGGACAATAGAGCTCAAGCCCATACAAAACATCACAAAAGAAATTGTGAAAGATTGCTTTATAAACAAGGTACAAAGGCTGCCTGAAATCCTGCCCTAAATGCACCAATATCATGTACCAAATTCATTTAGTTTCTTTGTATGCTTAGTTAATGAAGTGGCAGTTTGGAATCCTATGTTTTAAAGTGTGAATGCATTCTTTAAAAAAAAAAAAAAAACAGATTGTTCCTGCTATTAAAGCAAAATGGCCAGCAAATGCTAGCAAAACCATCTACATACAACAAGATAATGCGGCCTCACATACAAGACTCAGACCCAGATTTTAGAGCTGTAGCTTCAGTAGATGATTTTGATATTTATTTGATAAATCAACCACCTAACTCCCCAGATACAAACATCAATGATCTGGGGTGGTTTAGGGCAATATAGTCCCTACAAACTGAATCAGTTTGTAACAGTGTAGGTGATCTTGTGAATGATGTCATTAATTCATTCAATGAATTAAGCCCAAACACTTTGAACAAAGTGTTTTTGAGCTTACAGAGTTGCATGATTGAAATTCTGAAAGTTAAAGGGAGGAATAGCTACAAAATTCTTCATATGACGAAGGATGCACTAATTAGGCAGGATATGCTCCCACTGAATCTCCAAGTTCCAAGTGAACTTGTTAGAGAGTGCATATCTTATCTAATTGAGCATGGAGCACTATCCATAATAGTGCAACAGTTGGGAGTGAATGCAGGATGCACAAATGAGCTTGAGGTGATGGTGCATAACCTTCAAATTCAAGGTCATGAAGGTTTGTGATGTGGAAGAAGGAAACATTTTGGAAGGAGGAAGCATTTTGGAAGAATAATGCAGTATTTTGTGATTAAAAACAGTGAATGACCAAACATTTTTTTGAAATTCATTTTGTAAATGCATCTGCCATTTTGTAATTGAAGATATGTGTGAATGTTTAATGGAAGTTTCATCTGCCCTATATGTTTAATGCACAAACACCAGCCAACAACACCACAATCAGTGGTGAAGTTAACATTCAAACAAACATCAAACAACAGCCAACAACACCACACTCAGTGGTCAAAAATTAACACTCAAACAAACATCTCACAGCAGCAGCCACCAACACCACAATCAGTGGTTAAACAAACATTCAAACAGCGGCCAACAACATCAAACAGCAACAACCCCAATCACATAGGCTTACAATAAGGATACAAAACCAATAAGCACAAAGGAACCAATAAAGATCAAGCAACTTTAAACTCATTCAAAGTTAAATCAATCATAGTTTTAAAAACAAACATGGACCTAACATTTGACAATTGAATCATCATTTCAGACCCACATAACACTCATGCCACACCAATAAACACTGCAAATCCCACATGCAATAGCCAATTTCAAATTAAGCCAAAAAATCAATCGGCCACATATTAGCAAACCAGGAAGAGCATATTAGGGATTAGGGTAGCACCATAAAAAAGGCAGGAAGCAGGGTTTTTAACATCCGCAACTCGCCATCGCCCATTTCCCTGTGTTGCCAATTTTCCTCACACAGAAAAAAGAAATCGGGGTAAGCATCACAATTAGCGGGAGAAGATGATACAGACAGTTCATCGGAGACCATATGAGTAATGATAGGGCCTTTACCTTGTTGGGCTAAAGCCAGGCCACCTCGTTCTCTGATTCGATCTTCAATCACCTTGACCTTGATCCATGTCTGTAAAGAAGCCATCCATTCCCAATCATATGAATCTCCGTAGTCTTTTGACATCCTTCTGTTAGATCCCTCATATTTTTCAAACGGACTCACAGAGAAAGGCGACGATAGGCGGAAGACGAAGAGAGAGACAAATATGATTTTGGTAAGGGTTTACTTCATTGGAAATTTTCAATCGGGGACGATGGTGGAGGCCAAATTAGTGAGAGACCAATTCAGAGGGGGCGGCGGCTTACAGCCTAACAAGGCGACGAGGGGCAGCAGGTGTGAGATAGAGATTTCAGGCGAAGAAAAACTTTAGGGTTTCAGATTCGAGAGAGAGAGAGCGGCGGGCATGAGCATAAATTAAATGGAATGGAGTGAACAAGAGACGGTTCCAATTCTATTGAGAGAGAGAGACGCGTGCCCTTTTTTATTTTTAAAGTTGTTTAATTAGGCTTTTAATTAGGAATTTCATTAACATTAATCACTCCCTTATTTTTTCTAAAATAGGAAACGTGCCATCAATAACGGGACAATCCAAAAAGAAAAACATGTCATTATTAACGGGACGGAGGGAGTATATAACTAGTACATTTGTGACGTTCTTGCGAGCAAACGAAATTAAACAATACTCCCTCCGTCCACGAAAGAACTTCCTAGGAGGGAGTGACACGCGTTTTAAGAAAAAATATTATTGAGTGTTTTAAAAGTGGAGAAAAAGTTGTTGAGTGTATTGAGAGTGGTGAAAAAGTATTATAATTAATATTGAGAGTTGTGAAAAAGTGAAAGTAAGAGTTATTATAAGTGGTGGGGTATAGTCCAAAAATAGATAGGAAGTTATTTTATGGACAACCAAAAAAGGAAAGATATGAAGTTCTTTCTTGGATGGAGGGAGTATCATTTAAATAAATAATGTAAATAACTACATTTTTTATATATAAATATAAATTAAAAATCATATTTAAAATTATATTTTTAATATATATAATTAATAATCATTACAAAGTTATATTAAAATTAATACAAATTTTTAAGAAAGAGTTATAGGATGAACCAATATATATTACTTCGCAGCTATTATACAACATAAATTGTATTATAATTAAAAAAATTATGAAATATACAAACATAATATCTAGTTATTTTTTTAAAATACACAATATGTATGTGTGTGTGTGTAAAAGAAAATTTCAATATAGTAGTAGAAAATTAGTAGAATTTAATATCTTTTTCCATGCCTTCATTATCAAAATTAAAGGTTTAGAATGTGAATAGAACAGATAATGCACTCCTGAAGATTGTTCATCATTTTATGCATTCTTGGAACTAAGAATCTAATAACTCTAATTTTGTCTTGTTCTTGTGTTTACTTGAACCTGCAGTATCAATCCTGGTCTCTGTATATTACTGCAATTGACATCTTGAAGCATTACGAATAACTTTGATAGCTTTAATTTTGTAATCCCATCCTTGTCTCTGCTGTCGTATGTTGCATATCAGGTGGATTATTGTCACAAGATTTATAGCTTTGTAATTTCGTTATCAATTATTACTAATCCTTGATTGTTTCTTCAGACTTGGGATCCTTGACTAAGCTTAAGCTTAGCTAATTAATCACATTATGTGTGGTTTGGCTTGGCAGATTATTTGTTGCAACAGATAAAGAAGTTGACCAAGTCGGTGCTGTGAAAGAATTGAGAAAGCTGGTGAGCAACATCTTTAGGGGTGGGAAGACGAAAGAAAGCAACATCTTTAGATGTTATGATGTGTTGGTGTTGTCTGTAGGATGTATGACGCTTGCCATCGCCAAAACGCCTTGATTCAGTGCGGTTTTCTACACCTGTAGCTGATAGTTTGCCTTTCTTGACCACGTATACTACTGGATAGTCATTCTGTTTCAAAAGCAATCGAAAAAAATCTGCATCATTTTTTAAAGCAACTTTTGTTCTCCTACCATCGCTCATGCTCGTCAGGTAGTGAAACAAAAAATCAAAGACGCTTTCACCACAATCCAGTTGCTCGTTAATCTCTCGTACTAGATTATCATAATATAACAAACTCACATGCATGTATACAATAACCTTGTCCCAACCTATGTAATTAGATCTCTCCCAATGACCACCATAGATCTCTCCCAATGACCACCATGACGAATTGCTACACGTTGCGACGACATATCTGCAAATAAATCACGTAAAGTAATTGAGTTCAACTGTATATACAATTCAACTGTGCACAATATTTACATAATCAACTGTGTAGAAAATAAATATTGTATTTAAAAAATATATATATGTAACTTAATTAACAAAAAAATAATTAATATACTTAATTAGTCACTTAATTAACTAGCTAATTTAACAAAATTAAATATTTATTAATTTTTAATAATAAATTATTAAGATTTTTATGAGCTTGTAATTCAAATCATTTGTTAATGAATATATTAACAAATTCAAATAATAATTAATTAACAAAAAATAATTAATAACAAATTCAAATAATAATTAATTAACAAATTCAAATAATTAATAACAAATTCAAATAGTAATAATTAAGTTAATTCATAAATAATATGTCAACTGTGTATTTAATTCAACAGTGCACATCATTTTTTTTAATTGTGGATGCAACTGTGTTTCTAACTACACAGTTAAGCTCAACTGTGTTATTAAGAACAGTTGAGCTCCCAATTGTGTAGCTAAGAACACATTCATAGCTCCCAACTGTGTCATCAAAATCAACCATTTATTTTATATTTTTCACACTCAATGTGGTCTTAGACGTGAATAAACTAAATTTTTTCATTACAAAACAACAAATCATGAATTTGATATCAATATATTCTTAACTGTGTCATTTACAAATACAACTGTATTCTGCAAAATTACTATTCATAGCTCACTAAAATCGAAAAATAAGATATACAATTGATACATTTGCTATAAATTTAACATACATACCTAAATACAATCAGAATGCCCAAAGAATTTCGTCCGACCCAAGTGTTTTCAAATAAAAAAATCGCTATTTTTTTGGGGAAATTTTTCGTGGGTTTCCACCAAAAAAAGAAAAGAATGAGGAAGAAGAACAAAAATTCACTTTTCATCCATTTCTTCATCAACCTACCTTACATTAACATTTATTATCACATTAATTTAGCTGTACGGACCATCTTAACCTACGAAAATCAAAGATACGATGAAGAAGAAGATCGACAGTTTCATTAATGGTGAGGAAGAGAGAGTAATTGAAGCCAAAATGAAAATGGAAAGAGAGAGAGAGACGATGAAGAGGGGTGGGTGAGGAGTAAGAGCTGCTAAGTCGGCAGTTGGAGGTGGGTGAGGAGTAAATTCAATTTATTTTTATTCAACAATTAGTAAGGGTGAGATTGTCTTTTCATTCCATTTTGACCCCCAAAGTCATTCTTTAAAAGTGGTGGCTATCAAAGTCATAAACTATATGCTTTTGGCTACAAATGTCTATTGTCACATCGTAAATCATACTAGAGAAAACCTCAACAATCAAGATTTACTCAATAAAAGAAAACCAACATTAGTCCAAAATCCCCAAAACTGCTGCTTCATGAAATAATCATCATACATATATTGAATAAGTCAAACTCCCCAAATAAGACATATGTGAATAAAATCTAGCTTCTGCAAGACACCTTCCGCAGCACGGATTCACTCAATCTCTTTCCGACCCGAGACGCCAAATTCCACGCGCAGCACAGATCCACTCGATATCAGGATCTCGCCGATCTCGGCTTTGCTCAGCGTCGCTCCGGTTTGGAAAATCTCCTCTACTTGAGGGAATAATTTGTGCTCTTATGACCCTAGATGACTGTTAGCCAGATTTTAGAACGCGGTGAAACCGCAGAGGGGGAAGTTGATGAGGACGTTGATTCTCCCGTGGCGTAGGTGAAGGAATATTAAACTGAATTAATGCTCCGTTTGCCCGATGATCGTTTCTTGGATTATTATTAATTCATCATACAACGATTAATTCCTAACATGCTCCTATGAATTTAACAGCTGCACATAGGTGTTAGGAATACTTACTTGTAAACTGTATGCAGAGGCTGTCGATGATCGAATCGAATGACTCCAGTTCTGATATTCTGAACTGTATCCCGCTCAGCTTTCACCGTTGGATGGACAACGAACTATGAAAGTCCCAAGCTAGAAATTTCCACACGTTTCCTGCACCTCACAGCTCTCTCAAAAACCCTAATTTTATCAGTGTGTATTTCCTGAGAGCTGACAGCTGTATTTAAATAAGAAAATACAGAGAGGGGCGTAGGTTATGGGTGTTGGGCGATTTCTAGCCCTTCTTGGACTAGGAGACTTTGGGCCAGTCCAGGGACCAAATACAAGGAATAAAGATGGGCCTCAAATAAATTAATTATCTATGGTCAGCCCAGACCATAATTAATTTATAAATATTAGTTCATTCCACTAGATAACCAATATTGACTTACCCCTTTATTGCCGATGATGAGTCGAGGCTTGTATTTATACTTATTAAATCCTCGTATTTAAAATATCTGACATCCATTAATTAATTAGAGCTCTGACAGCCTTAATTAATTAATCTCTTTATAATCCTTAAGTAGTACCACTCAAACCTTATTATTGCATCTGAACTTAATCAACCTGCAGGGTTTAACGCAATAAATATTATTGAGCTCCTTAAGGGGATGTCATTATCCTCTATCGGATACGAGTACTAATACAGATAATCAAATATCATATATTAACCGCTATCACCCAAGATACAGAGTACTCAAGTTACTATATAACTCTCACTCATAGTAAATCAAAGTGATATACGAATTAACATATATATTCGAAATCTTATTAGTATTAAGATTTTATTAAGTCTCCGAGATCTTGATTCTTCACTTAAGTCAGATAGAAGAATACATCTCACTGTGGTCCTATCAATACGTTATGACGTACTAGTATAGATAAGTAGTCAAGACAAACTACTTCCATCTATACCGCAACCTAAAACGATGACTCGTCCTAAAGTCATCTCGGCTGTGATTATATTATATCTCTTAAGGTTAATCCAATTATATGGTCTTCTGTGATCCACAACACACCATATAATCTACTTATATTAGAGATAGAGAACATACATATGCAATCATGAACACAAACAGATAAGAGATAAAACAGTGAACACAGGAATCATTGTATACAAGCATAAAATATTCTTGCTTTCAGTATACAAATCCAACAGTAGGATCGACCCCCCGACGTTTTCCTTGCTGTTCATGGTGAAGACCATGACTCTCTCCTCGCCGCAGTAGGAGAATATTCAATTAAATCTAGGAAGGAGAGGAGAGGGGGGAGGGAGCAGCGGAAACCCTAACTAAGAGAGAGAGAGAGAGAGAGAGGGAAATAAACAAAATGAGGGAAAAAATGTAAAAAAAGCTTTTATATTTTAAATAACTGGATCTGATCGGATCTCTAAACGGGCCGGGCGAACCTGTCGCATACGGTGCGACGGTCGCATGGAATAAATTGTGTAATAATACGCATGTTCTGTATTGGTGAGCACTCGAAAAGAACTTCAAGATTAAGCGTGCTTAACTTAGAGCACAACTAAGATGGGTGACCCACTGGGAAGTTCGTCTTAACGTATGCAATTAAGTTCAAAATACATTTGAAATACCAAAAATACTTGTGGAGAATAAAGTTAGATTGATATTAAAAAAAAAAATTATTATTTTTTTGTAAAAAAATAGGGACGGAATTCATTTCCGTCGCTAATACCGACGGTCATTTCCGTCGCTGATTTCAGACGACGCCGGCTTCGTCGCGTGCTTACCTACGGACGGTCCGTCGGTATTTTCGTCGGTAATTAGCGACGGATGCGAAATTCCGTCGGTAATTTTTTTACCGACCACTTTTACAGCGACACGCGGCGGCCGTCGTTGATCCGTCGGTATATTGATTTACTGACGGAATTTCGCACTTTACCGATGGAAAATTCCGTCGGTAATTGGCCAGATTCTTGTAGTGTTATGACTACCAGTAAATCTACATAGAAGCAAATGAAAAGCATAGGGAGAATATGTTTACCATCCTCACCATCGTTGCTTCTCAGTTCACAAATTGTCAGCACTTTAACCTCATCAAAGGAGCTTAAGATTCATAACTAAATTAAGCAACAGACAAAATCTTGTAAACTAAAGCAATATATCAAACAATACTAAAAAATGTATTAATGAATCAAGAAGAAGTGGAACATGAAGCCATAGAAGCCAGTACTCATATATTTCTTTTTAGCACTTTTAGTGGCTGCATCTTGTTTATTCATTAATACATCCTTTAGTTTCCACCTCAACATTCATTTACCAAAAATGTTCATCATGTGCAAAATAAAAGATAAAAGTGAAAGTTCGTGTGTTTGGAGGCGCACGTGCAAAACAAAAAATCATGTGTGGAAATTTGTGTATTTAGTCGCTATTAAGCCTTTATAAATCAAGCAAGCGGCAGAGAAAATCTCGTGAACTAAAGGAATACATCAAACAATACCCACCCTAACAGCAGTCACAAATGCTTGAGAAGGTGCAGCTAATCCTTGACGATGATGCATGAGCACAAAGAGGCACGCACGTGCAACATCTATAGTTTAAGAACCACCTAGATGGTATGGAATAATAACAGGACGTTTGTTGTCATAATAGTGGCTCTACTCTGTGTAACAGATAAGTATACCTCAATGAAGCTTGTTTGAAAATTGGTGAATACCTTCTATGTTTAAATTCAAATGCAATATAGCCGAATTAAGAGCTAGGATAAGTCCAACGAACAACATGGCTCCTCCGGCGAATTCCGACCTTCATTTAACCGGAAGCAAAAGCCTTGGCCCTTGGGTCTTATCTTATAGCTTGGTATTGTGTACCTTGGCATTGGCCGGAACCACCTCCGCCAGATACTTAGTAACAAAGGATAATCAAATTGAGTTCGTGAATTTCCCTTAATCTATAATTTAAGATACATATTGATTTTTTTTTTCATAAATCAAATTTCACGATATAAACCAACATTATTTTGGAAGATGGTCCTTTTACGTGTAAGATATTTAAATTTATTTTTAATGATTTTTATATCATATTAATAATTTTATCATGAACTTAAATTTACGATGTATATTGAATATTTTTTCATGAATCAAATTTGAAGATGTTAAGAAAGTAATCAAAATGAAAAATAAGAAGATAAGAGAAAAAATTGATGGGAGAAGAGAGTAAAAAAGGGAGGGAAAAAAAGATATAATTAAATGATCGGTATATTGCCCGATTTTAAAAAAATACTGATCATCCCCGATAGTAAGATATTTAGCATGTCGTTTTATACATGATATGTTATATAGTTATGATATTACTCTTTGTTTTTGTAATTAGATTTCGTATATATGTAAAATTTTGATATTACTCTGCCCACCGGAGATGCCTCGTTTCTGCAGCGCGATGACTCTTTCAACAACTACTTCGTCTGCTTTAGGTAAAGCAGCTGAAAGCCTACTCACGATATGCAGAGAATAACCCATTTCTTAGCCCAATTCAGAACAAAATGAGTAATGCAACCATATATTCTCTTCCAATGTTGAATTCCCATGCACAATATATAATTTTTTATCTGTAGATTCATAATTTCATGCACATATATATTGAGAATAATGCACTCACTTTTTTATAGTGAAAGACTAAAACATCTTCTCCGGAGAGATGCAGGAAAATTATGCTGACCCACAAATTATTTTGTGTGTAAAATATTTAGTGGTATTAATATTTTTAAAATTCTTGGTTATATTTAATATTAGACTTAAATCAACTATGCCAATAAAAGCTCTAGAATAATTTGGGATGGTGAAATATAACATTACAACAACAATAAAATTACATAAAGATCCAACAAAATTACAGAAAATTACTCCAAATTTGATGAAATCAAACCTCCTCAGTTTCAAGATTTTCTTGTCCATTTGAAAAAAAAAAAACAAAGGCCCGTACGAGGCTTGGAAATGCATTAATTGATGATTTGAGAGATGGAGTAAAACTTGAACAAGAATAGAAAGAGATCAAGGCCTGGTCTGCGCGTTTGACTTAGTTTCATCAGAAGATCTGCAGCATCTCAAATAGTTAGAGCAATGAAGTTTTCAGCAAAATTAGTTTATGACTAATCTACATTTGGAACCATTAAGAACACAAAGATTATCAACAACACTTTTGTAGACAAAGTGACAATATTACTACAAGATTCAAGAGCATGCTAAGGTCAGTGAAGACCAAGTAACAGATATAAACTCACAAGACAGGGCACTCATAGCTAATATTGAAATACAGAATTTCACCACCACAAATTTATTCCACAAAGGCAAAGCAGCTTCTAAAATCAATGATGCAACACTTTGCATTGCAGATATTATCACTTTAGTGAGCTGGAAAACAAAAAAAATGACAATTACAAGTTAACAACCAAGAAATTAAAAGCATTTGGTAGTAGACGTTGAGGTATTTTATTCACCACATTTCCACGCATTAAAAGCAAAGCATGTTGTGATTGATTGAAAAGCTGAAAAGTTAACAAGAACCAAAAAAAAGACAAAAACTGTAAAACATTAAGAAAACGACTATGTTTTGTCATTATTTTCCTTGATCATTCATTTCCTAAGTTCCTCATACTCGTATCTAGTTCCATTGCTTCAAATCAATAATGTAGTCAAACTCCAATCAAATCAAGTAGAAATTAAGTTTCAAATCTATAATGATGATAAATTGGATACCATAGATGGTTTCTCATGTCAATCAAAAACAGAATAGATATTTTTCGGTACAAATTTCTTAACCTTATTAAAGAGAGCACTATCACGATCTTCCGTTGCCAAACTCTTCAAGCAGCATCGAAAAAGTAGTGGCATCAAGTGTGCAGCTCCTTGAATTATTCTCTTCCAAGACAGGCAAAGTAGTGGTGTCAAGTATGAAGCCCCTTGAATTCATCTCTTCCAAGAGCGACTTTGCATCATCCATCTTGTTCGTTTTGAGAAGACCTTTAACAAAAATATTGTACGTCACTCTATTAGGCAAGTGACCTTTGTCTACCATTTGAATCAATAAGTCCTTTGCCTCCTCTATCCGCCTTTTTCTGCAAAGTGCACCAATAAGGATTGTATATGTTACTACATTAGGCTGCAAACCTTTGGATGGAAGCTCGTCAAAAAGATCTTTTGCCCCGTCAACTTTATTATTACTGCACAATCCCTCAATTAGAACATTGTATGTTACTATGTTGGGAATGATGCCTTTATCTTCCATGGAATGCAACATCGAAAATGCTTCACCAATGCGACGAGCAATGCACAAGTCCTGAGCCTCCATCTCTTTGAACAAATTTAAACCATCTTCACATCTTCCTTCACGAAATAAGGCATGTAGCATGATGGTATAAGAAACAACATCGAGCTCTAGTCCTTCTGCAAGAATTGTGTTAAAAAGACGCAAAACTTCATCCACTCGTCCTATTTTGCAATACCCGTTCATCAAATTACTGTAGCTTACAATATTTGGCTTGAATCCAGATTTCACCGCTAAATTTAACATGCTTTTGGCTTTGTCCATTTCACCTTCCAAGCTATATCCATTGATCAATGCATTGTAAATGACAATGTTGGGCTTCATGTATTCCAAAATATTGTTCGCCTCTTCCATCCTTCCCTCTTTACAAAAAGCATCCACCAAAATACTACAGGTGAATACATTTGGGTAGACCTCATTAGCCACCATCTCCTTTAACATGTATTCAACTTCATCCCATCTCCTTAAATTGCATAACGCCTGAATCATCGAAGTATATGTCACAACATTTGGTGAAATGGCCTTATCAGCTAAGGTGGAGAAGAGTCGGAGAGCATTGTCAACCATTCCGTCCTTGCATAGACGATCAATTATTGTGTTGTAACCATATACATTGGGCTTGCAGCTTCCTTTTTCCCATAACCTGAGCAAATCAAGCGCCTCGAATGTATGTCCAGCTTTGCACAATCCATTGAGCACAGTGCTATAAGTTACTACATCAGCTTCGACCGACATCTTTTCCAACAGTTTTGACGCCTCTACAATCTTTCCAACCAACATAAGACCTTTGATGAGAGTGGTGAAGGTTACAACAGTAGGCTCATGCCCAAGCTTGAAAAAGCTGCCTAAAATCGCAAACCCGCAATCAGGTCTTATCAGTCCGCAACAGCAATTAATCGCAATACTCAAGGTGTAGTGATTTACAGGAACATCACTTCGAAGCATTTTGACGAACAGATGAAGGGCGACAGAGTGTTGTTTCATCTTCACTACAGCAGTCAAACATTTATTGAAATCAATAACAGAAGGGCGGGGATGCATTCTCACCATTTCCTCAAATAGAGCTATAGCATCATCTGGCTCACGCAGAGATCCGAAATCGAATCTGGGTTTGCCGGAAAGTTGGCTCATTCGGTGGCTGACATTATCAAAATTGGATCTGGGTTTGCGGGAAAAGTGCCTCATTTGGATTTGGTGGCTGACATTATGAAAATTGGATGTGGGTAGAGGAAATGAGTGAAAAGGTAGAGAAGCAATGTGAAAAGTGGAAGATTTGAATGAAGAATTGAAGATAATTCTTTGGAAATCCATGGCAGCGAGCGAGATTCGACTATTCTCGAGTGGATCTCTTTATGTTTGGGGGTTTCTCGTTGTTTCGGGTGAAAAGGGCCAAATGCGTTTTTTTAGCTTTGAATCCGCTCTTCTAAACAGCGTTCCCTCGTGTTTTCTATTTCTCTTTTTTTTTTTTTTTAAATCATTTGTCCAACTATTTTTTCACTATCATTTAAATCATTCACTTTTACAGAGAGAAGACACAAGTCCTTCAATAATTTAAATTTGTATTTTCATTTTGTATTTAATTTTAATATTATTTTTAATTAAAATTAACATTAAATCTAACTACTCAAATTTCATTAAATTTAAAAATTAACCCTAGATTGATTGAAATAAAAATTGCAATCCTATAAAAGAAAGTGGAAAAAAAAGGGCCGAACGACCAAAAAACAACGGCCATAAATCTGCAACGGACGAAAATTTGATTTTTTATTTTATTTTTTAAATTGCACGAAATACTGTGATTGGGCCGTTTAAATCACGCGCCCAACCAAATCCCTCTCTAAGCCCGAAGCGGAATTCCAAGGAGGGCTCACGCACCTGCAATTTGGGGGGGGGGGGGGGGGGGGGGGGGGGGGGAGGGGAGGTTCGAGCCCAATTTCGAGGGGGGGGGGGGGAGGTTCGAGCCCAATTTCGAGCATCCCATAGTGGATGCTCTTAAGAACTATCACTAGATCCTACTTATCCTCTTTCTACTTTTCCTCACTCCTTTTATGGTATGCTTTCACTCTAACTTTTCATTTTGTTTTAGGAGGAAATTGAAATCTAAATTTATGTATCGTATAAAAGTCATGTACTTTCACGTGCACACGAAAAAGACAATCAAGGATGACAATTTTCAAAATAACGAGTAAGGAGACAAAATATTCCTATTAAAATATAAATAACTTTTAATAACAGAAGTATCATAAAATAAAAACTTTTGATTATTTTAAAATGATTATTATTAAAAAATTATACATGTAAAAGAAATAAACACTTAGATAAAATATTTGAATAAAATATCAGATACTAAACCAGACAAATCATTAGTAATCAATTTATGTAGATACGACCTTATTTGGCTCTCTCTCTCTCTCTCTCTCTCTCTCTCTCTCTCTATATATATATATATATATATATATATATATATATATATATAGGATAAGGTTAATATAAAAACCCCTCTTAAAATGAAAACTAGGAACCAATTTAAAGCCATTGATTTAAATTAAATAGAGGGTTGAGATTAAACTACATATGTACAATTTCGATTGCATAGATGCACAGTTTCAATTGCATAGATGCACAATTTCGATTTGCTTGAGTATTTTGCATTGTTGGTTTCAATTGCATAAATTACATATTTTTTAAGTGCACAGTAAAATATAATAGATGCACAGTTTCTTTTGTTGACTAAATCCTAACCATTAGATCTAATATTTAAAAGGTCAATATTAGGTTCCTAGTTCTCATTTTAACAGAGGTTTTTATTAGAACATCTTCCATATATATATATATATATAGGGGAGGCTAAAATAAAAACACATTTTAGGCTATAAAATAGGAACCAATATAGACCCTTAGATCGTAAATTTTGGACGGCCAGATTTGAATCATTTTTAATCCATGTAACTAACGCCAGCAGCCCCATAGGTTAGGATAGTAATTTCATGTTTTTCATATCCAAAATTTCCTTAATTAAGGGGATTATGTTATTTACATATATATCACGTTCCATACATATCTTTAATACACATAAATGTAAAAGAAAAGAAAAGAAAAGAAAACATATTTTCACAAATTTCACACTATTTATATGGAGAATTCAGAAACTAGTCGACGCCACTTTTATGATGAAGGACAAGTATCTACAATTCACAGTACTGTATGAAATTAAGAAACCTATCTTCAAATATTCATACATGTAATTTATATTACCATTAATCATAATCCAACATAATTCCAGGTTACCTACACAATTCAACTGTATGAATTATTAAGCAATTATATTTGAATGTACTGTATGAATTATTAGCCAAGTATTTTTGAATGTACTGTATGAATTATTAGCCAAGTATTTTTGAATGTACTATATGAATTATCAAGTATATGAATTATATGGTATGAATTAATAGGCAAATATATTTGTATATACTGTATGAATTATATGGTATGAATTATTAGACAAGTATATTTGTATGTAGGGTATGAATTATTAGGCAAGTAAATCTGAAAGAGCTAGTAACTACCAATCCCAATACGAACATTACGAAGGGAGATCCCACAGCAAAGAATGCATCAACCTGACATGAAAATAAAGTTGTATTCATCAAAACTCCTTAAAGCCCATGTAACAAAAGCAGAAGAAATAACAGAAATTAAGTTACCTTGAATTCTAACTTATTTGCGGGGTATAACTCTTGACAGAATCTCTCGCCCAACTTGAACATTATCAGGTTCGTTTACATCACCTTTACCGATATGTGCATTTCACTACCAGTAGTTCACGTCAAATGCAGGAGATTTGACTTAGTAAAACCATTTAAGTTTTAACATGCTTAAATCAGTCGTATACCACCTTGAAACCACACAATCCATACCTATATCACCACTTCCTGCTTCAATCTGAGAGGGAAGGGAGTGGTTAGAGAGAATTAAGATACAAGGACAAATACAGATATTCTTCCCTAAGTGATTTGATCATTTCATCTTTGTCATTATCTGCGATATTCTTGTCACTTGGTTCATCATCACATGTTTCAATCTCACATTTCATGCTACTTAGAGTATTCTCTGTGATAAGTCATTCCCCATAGAACAATTAATGTGCGTCACTTTTTTCTTGTTCCTTATCTGCATCACCGACTACACTTTCACCTCCAGAGTTCACAGCCCTCTCATGTCCCACGTCTGAGTTGGGGACTTCCTCAATAAGTCATCTGTCTCGCTTTTTTCTCGTTCCTTGTACATCCACTCCATCGGGAATGGTGAATAAAGAGTATCTTGATGGCAAAGGATGTCATATGATAAAACACTTCCCAAATAGTGACCATATATTGAAACCTGAAGAATAGATTCATTGATGAACAACCAAGTCCAAATAATTATTTAATTTGAATTCATTTAGGGGTGTTTACTTTGGAGGATTAGCATTGATAGATAAAAATGGTAAGGTTAATTCCTTGTTTACTTTAATGGATTGTAACTTTGGAATATCCCAAGGCCCTTGATTATTTTTATTATTCAAACTAGTTTTGCTGGATTCTTATCCCAATGAAAGGATGGGATTGGAACAATCCTACTATTCAGGATAAAAATACTCAATTATGCATTTTATCAATCATGCAAAGTATTTTTTTTACCTTAATTTTTGACATGAATAAACGTTGAAACAATCATTCTTTAGAGAGAATACATAACAAATCTAGAAGTTCTACCCAATTTCTTGAGGAGCAAAAGATAACAGTTTCATTGCATGATTACACATGGAAACCTTTTGTGACGCCCGGGGACGAAGTACGGAGTGATCGCCGGTGCAAAGAGGCACGGACAAAGAGCGGCTCCGGTTAAGACTTCCAAGCGGAGGGGCGCAGGGATGAACCGGAACACACCCGAACGAGAGGGATTTCAAGAATATGCAGGTATGGGACTGCATATTCGAGGAGAGCTTAAAGGATTTGATTGGGCTACTCATATCAATAAGATGCATCTTCTTTTCTGGTGCCCACACGGAAGAAACTCCAAGGTTAAGCGTGCTTGGCTTGGAGCAATTCCAGGATGGGTGACCCCCTGGGAAGTTTCTCAGGGAGCGTGCGAGTGAGGACAAAACACGCTAGAAAAGACTCGTATTGGTCTGTGGGGACAGCCGTCAACTCTGGAGCCGGGCTGTTACAAGTGGTATCAGAGCCGAACCTCTCCCAGTACGGTGTGGTTCGGGGACGAACCAAGCGGAAGCTGGTGGGCCTGTGACGCCCGGGGACGAAGTACGGAGTGATCGCCGGTGCAAAGAGGCACGGACAAAGAGCGGCTCCGGTTAAGACTTCCAAGCGGAGGGGCGCAGGGATGAACCGGAACACACCCGAACGAGAGGGATTTCAAGAATATGCAGGTATGGGACTGCATATTCGAGGAGAGCTTAAAGGATTTGATTGGGCTACTCATATCAATAAGATGCATCTTCTTTTCTGGTGCCCACACGGAAGAAACTCCAAGGTTAAGCGTGCTTGGCTTGGAGCAATTCCAGGATGGGTGACCCCCTGGGAAGTTTCTCAGGGAGCGTGCGAGTGAGGACAAAACACGCTAGAAAAGACTCGTATTGGTCTGTGGGGACAGCCGTCAACTCTGGAGCCGGGCTGTTACACCTTTTGTTTTAGGCCTTCAAAGTCTGTGGCAAATCTTCGATATCAGGCTGTTCTAAGTGGAGGTGAGACCAAAATGACACCATCCCCTCTCACAAATAAGAATGGCACCGTGCGTCTTGTGGTCCTGACAATTTCCTCATATGTTTCATCATTAATCTCTACTGTCGTAACAATCTCTTCAACATCACCCAGAATCATGTTCAAATGCTGATCATAAGCATGGAGCCTTCCGCGGAGCTCTCGGTCGTGGCGGAGCTTGACGTAGATGCGCTCATCGAGGCTGAGACGAATGAGGTCCAACGGCTCCTTCACGGCGCTCTCCTCTTCGCTCCCCATCTTTCTTCTTTCTCACCTTTTTTTTCAAAATTTTCTGCAACTTTTCTTTTTCTCTTTAATCAATCATGCAAAGTAAACGTCCCCTTAGAAAATGTTTCAATCTTCAAATTAGTATATTACTCTATTCGTTCACGAAATAGAGTCTTTTTTAGGGTGAATATTAATTTTAATAAAATTGTTAAAGTTGTTGTAAATAGAATAAAGATACAATTTATAGGGGGTAGAATTAGTACATAAAAATAGAATAAAGTATATTCCTCAAAAAAATAAAATAAAATAAAGTATATTATTAGTTTAAAAAATGAAATAAAAATATAATTTATAATTAAATATATGAAAAAATGTAAGATAATTCTTTGTAAAAAAAATTTAAAATAAATCTCTTATTCGCGTACAGTGAAAGTATGGATTAAAGAATTATTAGTACTGTGGTGACCAATTAAAATGTGTTATTAATATGTAATCAATTTGTATTACTTACATTCACATGAGTGCCATAAAACATGCTATTTTACATAGTAATAAAAAAATATATATAAAGAAAATGAGAAATACCTTAGAGACAACTGAATGCTACACGGCGGTGCACGACCGGCGTCAATTTCCGACTGGTTGATGTTCCTGTAAACACAAATTTTATTGTACTTAATTTAATAAATACAAAAAATGTGTACAAATCCAAAATATGTTTACAAATACAAAAAATGTTTACAAATATATGGATTGAAATGAATTTGTTGCGGGTTGCGATTCTCTACTTTAATCCTCTGATTCTCCACTTCAAACTTCTTCAAATCTTTGGAGGGAAATATAATTTCGTGATCTCCTTGAACTTGAACGTTGACTTGAATTTGATTTGATAACGTCAATCCAGAGGGTTTCCACCTTATTTCTGAATCAAACGTTGACTTGGATGAATTTGATGAAGAACTCGTTGACTTCCTTGTAGAACGCCTTGAACCTTGAGCTTTAGACTATATACCGTTGCTGCAGAGGGCCTACGCCTTATTTCTGGATCGAGCGTTGAATTTGACTTGAGCTTTGGGTTGCTTCCACGAAGAACGCCTTGATTGTTGGAGATGACTTCGTTGTAGTGAATTACTCCTTCAATGCTTCAACTCTCTAATGATTTGTGTGTGTTTAGAACTGATATGAGGACCCCTATTTATAGTTGTAGGAAGAGTCAAGCTTTGGGCCAAAGCCCACATGATTATGGGCTTAGGGCTGACGTGGCACGATCCTATTGGCTCTTGAAGATTGATATATATCAATATTAGATTTGACTTGCTGCCAAATAAATTGATCTCTATCTTTGAAATATGGTAAGATCTTTATTAATAATATATCATATTTAATCTTGGATTTCATAAGATTCTAAAATAAATAAAGATATAAAATTAATAAAATATTTTTATTTTTGTTAAATTCGTGTGCCTACAAATGCCCCCTCGAGACTTGTTCATGGACGACTTATTGTGAAAATGAACGAGTCTCGACAATTTTGAATTTATTAGATAGTTTATACTCGTATCAAGGAGTCTTTCACTTGAATTTGAATTTGTAGACATTTTATACTCGTGTCAAGGAGTCTTTCGCTTGAATTTGAATTTGTAGACATTTTATACTCGTGTCAAGGAGTCTTTCGCTTGAATTTGAATTTTTAGACATTTTATACTCGTGTCAAGGAGTCTTTCGTTTGAATTTGAATTTTTAGACATTTTATACTCGTGTCAAGGAGTCTTTCGCTTGAATTTGAATTTGTAGACATTTTATACTCGTGTCAAGGAGTCTTCAACTTGAATGATTATTTTAGATAGTTTTTGCTCATGTCTAGGAGCTTCTTGATAGTTTAGGCTCTTATCAAGGAGCATTTGACTTTATGAATTTCAACTTGAAGATTGGTTTGTGGTCACAGTTGAAGTTTCTTCATCATCTTCACTTGAGATTTCTTCAAGAGATTTGCCCCCATGACTTGCTTCTTCGTCTTCTTGAAAGTCGTCTGACATTTGCATGTGTAGATCATCAACTTTATTTGCGATCATGCTTAACTCTATGTCATGAGCTCTAGTAGTCAACTCTTCAAACGTATTTGGTCGAATTCCTTTTAAGATGTATTGAAGGCTCCAATGCATGCCTTGAATGCACATCTCGATTGCTGAAGCTTCAGATAGTCGATCTTTACAATTTAAGCTCAAGTCCCTCCATCGGTTGATGTAGTCGATGACTGACTCTTCTTTCCATTGTTTTGAGTTTGTAAGCTCAACTATGCTCACTGTTCTTCGAGTGCTATAGAAGCGATTGAGAAACTCTTTTTGTATTTGCCCCCAACTATCGATGGAATTTGGCTCCAAGTTGACATACGAATCAAATGTATTGTCTTTCAAGGAACGAACAAATTGCTTCACCAAGTAATCTCCATATGTTCCCGCATCATTGCATGTCTCCATAAAGTGAGCCACATGTTGCTTTGGATTGCCTTTGCCATCAAATTGTTGAAACTTTGGAGGCTGGTAGCCCATTGGCATCTTCAATGAGTCAATCCTTGTAGTATATGGCTTGCTATAAATCCATGTTGATTTCGAGGTCCCTTCGAACTTATCTTTGACCGTTCCCATGATGAAGTCTTTGAGTTGATTGATGTGAATGAAGCCATCGGCAGAGACTTCGATGTTCTTAGGAGGCGTCTTTTCTTCATGGTGCTTCTCGAATGACTCTGAATTATCACTTTTTTCATCTTTTTCGTCATTCACTCGACTTCCTTCTCATTTCTCTAAGATGAGCTTTGAGATCTTGGCGTCTTGCTCCAATATACGCTTGTTTATGCTTTCAAGAAGTTTAGCTATGCTAGCAACTTGTTCCTCCAGAGTAGAAGTATTTGTCACCATAACAGGAGCTTCAAGATAGTAGCTCGCAGTTGAATGCTCTTCCATTGCTGAAGCAGACTTGAAAATCTTCTCCAATTGTATAGCTTTGCCTCGAGTGATAACACCAATGTTCTCCAAAGTGATGTTTAGGGCAGCACTTGAAGCTTTGTTCTCCATTTGAATTTGCTTGAGTTGTTGTTGGTGAAGAGGAGAGATGAGAGGTAGAGATGTCCCACCGGGCGTGCCAAAATTTGTAAACACAAATTTTATTGTACTTAATTTAATAAATACAAAAAATGTGTACAAATCCAAAATATGTTTACAAATACAAAAAATGTTTACAAATATGTGGATTGAAATGAATTTGTTGCGGGTTGCGATTCTCTACTTTAATCCTCTGATTCTCCTCTTCAAACTTCTTCAAATCCTTAGAGGGAAATATAATTTCGTGATCTCCTTGAACTTGATCGTTGACTTGAATTTGATTTGATAACGTCAATCCAGAGGGCTTCCACCTTATTTCTGAATCAAACGTTGACTTGGATGAATTTGATGAAGAACTCGTTGACTTCCTTGTAGAACGCCTTGAACCTTGAGCTTTAGACTATATACCGTTGCTGCAGAGGGCCTACGCCTTATTTCTGGATCGAGCGTTGAATTTGACTTGAGCTTTGGGTTGCTTCCACGAAGAACGCCTTGATTGTTGGAGATGACTTCGTTGTAGTGAATTACTCCTTCAATGCTTGAGCTCTCTAATGATTTGTGTGTGTTTAGAACTGATATGAGGACCCCTATTTATAGTTGTAGGAAGAGTCAAGCTTTGGGCCAGAGCCCACATGATTATGGGCTTAGGGCTGACGTAGCACGATCCTATTGGCTCTTGAAGATTGATATATATCAATATTAGATTTGACTTGCTGCCAAAGAAATTGATCTCTATCTTTGAAATATATGGTAAGATCTTTATTAATAATAGTGTATTCGTTGTGGAATTTGATGGATTTCTATGGATTTTAAAAGTCTGGGTGTATTCGTTCAAGACTTTTAAAAGTCTGCAGAAATCTGGGTGTATTCGTTCAAGACTTTTAAAAGTCCATATAAATCTGGGTGTATTCGTTCAAGACTTTTAAAAATCCATACAAATCTAGGTGTATTCGTTATTCCATTGACTTAAAATCCGGAATGACTTTCATGGATTTCATCCAAAAAATACACACGACGAAATCCTGCCAAGAACCACGAGAATTGAAATCCATGAAGTTTTAAGCGAGCGCTGAGTTCCAGCGCCCGCGGCAAGAAGCCAGCGAGCGCTGGAACTCAGCAATCGTTGAGACTCCCACCCCCTCTCAATTTCTACACACTTTTTATTCAAGTAGCTGCACAAAGTAGTTCAGTAATGGATGCATCAAAGCTGAATCAGCTGAAGCAATTCATCGAACAGTGCAAGGCAAATCCGTCCATGCTCTCCGATCCAAATGATCTAATGATCCAGAATTTTGAGACGATCGCGTGGTTCCGCGGCGGCGAACGCCATCATCGACGCACTCTGCAGCCACCTGCAGGAGCTGGAGAGCATCGGCAGAGGGGCGGATTATGGATCGGTCTTTGCGGCGATTCATCACCGGCGGCTGAATTGGGTGCCGATCCTTCAGATGCAAAAGTACTACCCGATTGTTGATGTGATGGCGGAGCTCGAGAAAGTCGCGGAGAAGAAACGGGAGGTGGTGTTTGTGGGCGCTGGAGGTGGCTGTACATCCGCGTTTAAGGAGGAGTACGCCGAGAAGAAGAAGGAGAAGGAGAAGAACTGGGAGATGTTGCATCATTTAAAATTTGGACATGAGTATGGTAGTGGCACTGAATTGAATTCCAATTTAGAAAAGTCAGCTGTAATGGAGGGTGCATCTGAAACATGCTTACAATCTGGTGTTCCAGTTCTTGAATCTATTTCTTCCAGTGTAGTGGATGGATCCAGCTGGCAGTGAGCTCGAGGAATGATGCTTATGGCAGAATCCAAACAACCCCAGCTAGTAAACAAGCACCGAATCCATAAATCCTCTGCTCAATTAAGAAGAAAACCAAAAACAAAAAAAAGTGAAACCAAAGTAGGTTTTTAGAGAAAGATTGAAGTAATACATCGATTGTAAATCAGTTGATTCATGAGTTATTTGATGGTAATACCTGCATAGGAGAGAGCGAGCAGAGACCTTTGGTCCCTTCAAGAAAGTAATCTTGCTGTTCTTCATCATCTTGGATGGTCCGAGCTTGAAAGTACATACACGAGGAATGATGCTTATGGCAGCAGCTCACATTCCAAAGAAGCCTACTCCAGCGGCCGCTGGGTTGCCGCGGTCGTTGGGTTTCCAGCGGGTGCTGGGACTCCGCGGGCGCTGGGTCTCTTCTAGTGGGCGCTGGTTCTCCGCGGGCGCTGGTTTCATGGAATTCAATTCCAAAATTATCCCGTAAAGTCTTCAAAAATCAGTGAAAATCGGGGTGAAATCCAACCACGAATTCTTTGAAAGTCGTCTGGAATCTATGTGAATTCCATGGACTTTTTAAAGTCTGTGGAAATCCACAACGAATACACCCCCCTTAATCTTGGATTTCATAAGATTCCAAAATAAATAAAGATATAAAATTAATAAAATATTTTTATTTTTGTTAAATTCGTGTGCCTACAGTTTCGGCACTCGATTTTGAACGGAAAACCGTGCATCTTCCTCCCTCTCAGGATCACATCGATCCGCCCCCTCACATTCACATCGACCACCAGCGCGTGCACCTCCGCTTTGCTCCGCAGGTCACGCGCCGCCCGATCTTCCATCGCCTCGTCCTTCATCCCCGTCGCCACCTCCATCACCGTCGAATTCTGCGGTGGCTGCCGAACGTCGGCCAGCCTCACGACGCCGAACCGAACGCCGCTCGCCGCCACGGAGGCGATCATCCTGCTGTAGATCAGCTCCGTCTTTTCGCCGCCATGCGTGGCGTTGAGGAGGACGGCCAGGTTTTCCGTGGAATCCGCCGAGGCGACGTCGAGCCGCTGGAGGCGGATCTTAGGCATGTGCGATTTGAAGAAACCGTAATACAGGCCGCCGCAGATGAGGAGGAGGAAGACGAGGAGGCTGAGGGCGATGGAGATCCAGAAGCAGCAGGAGCTGCACATCCGGCCGCAGATGCGGCAGCGGCGGCTATTGACGGAGATCCGCGCTTCTATGTCGCTGGCGCAGTATTCGCGGTGGCGTTCCTTTGGCGGCAAGATTGTGTCCTCGTTAAAGGAGACGCGGCGGCTGAAGCTCTTCTGCTTTACCGGTTTGGAAGTTGAGGCCTCCATTGCATGATTACAGTTACACCAACAAATTCAAACCCAGGTTCCTTTTTCTCTCTCTCTAACTTTCTCTTCAATAATTAAACACAATCACGATTACAAAACTAGTTGATAGATAGCATCTTCCACTTGCTAGAATCTATATACTGATAAATGTAGTTTAATTATTGCTTATCATATCGTATCACAATCACGTTTCGTATAACAAACTAGTATTTTGCCCGTGCGATGCACGGGTATTATATTTTTTTAGATATTATAATTTTTATTTTTTTCTTTAAAAAAATTATTATATTTTTTATTTTATATTAGTATTAAATTATATATTATATAAAAATAATGTGATTGTGATGAGTTAATATTTTTTTTTTGAAGTGGTATAAATTTAGGAATATATCTTTGTAAGTGACATGAAATCACCAATCATATACTATATCAATAGTTTGAAGTGAAATTGTCGAAAAAAAAGTTTAAAGTGAAATTAACTAAACGATGAGTTACGATCATATTTATTAAGCTTCACTATTATGTACACATCATTTATTTTATACACTTATTTTAAAATTTAATAATAATTATGCAAACAATAATTTATTATTGAAATCCATAAAATTAAACAAATTTTGTTGTTGATTTTATCATAGCCATTAAAAATAATGTATTTACAATTTTTTCAATGAACACATGATCTGCTTTTATATATAAATGTAGCTTTCTGATTAGACGGTTGCACTTTGCGTTCAAACTCTGACCCGCGCTCAAATACAAACCCGCTTCCTGATTCGAACTTTGTAAATGACACTATTCAGTTATATAAATGACAGTGTCTGTAATTGACTCTATTCGGTTATACAAATGACACCACGTATAATTGACATTATAATATTGTAAATGACATTGTGTATAATTGACACTATTCATAAATATAAATGACACTTACTGTCATTGACATCATAAAATTGTAAATGACACTATAATGTTTCAAAATGTCATAGTGTAATTTGTATAACTGAATAATGTCAATTATAGGCAGTGAGATTTGTATAACTGAATAGTATCATTTACATGATTTGAATCAAAATGCAGGTTAAAGTCTGAGTGCGGGTATAACCCGATTCTATAGTGCACCCAATAACACCTAAGTTTTTGTGTTCTGATTAATTGTTTACCTATTTTTATAAACGACAAATTAGTGTTGCTGATTATTTTGTTTCAAAACCTAAACAATTTAACAATTATCATCTAGCTAATTTCATGAAGAAAATGCATATTACCTAAAAAAAAACTCCATCTTAACTATTTTTTGAATGTCATCGTTTTCAATTTTAGGGTGAAATTGATTTTTTTATTTTTTTAATCTTTTAACCTATATAAATAATTAAATATTTTTTAATTTTATTTATGTCTCACTGAACATATTTTCAACTAACTTCCTATCCATATAATCATTTTACACAAAAACATTTTTTTATATATTTTGACGATAATTATTAAGTTTAGAATAAATTAATGTGGTTTAAGAACCTAATGTTATTAGTGTATTATATGAGAGATTATTTTTTACCAAAAAAATATCATTATACTTTTGTAGTATTAATTCTTATGAAATCCAATATTTTAACATAAATATATATGCTAATTCAATTGAGCATTTATATTGAAAATGAGAACAAATTATAGTCGTAATTTAATAGATCAGAAATAGAACTTGCTAGTATAAATAAAAATCAGCATTAATTATGTAAATAAATGTTGAAACTAATACTGAATTGTGTAAATTAAGGTTAAAATTAATGCTACACTTTGGGCGGGAAAATAGTATAGGCATATTGGCTCCACTTTTATATAGATATAGATTACTATCAAATATATTTTGATTTTCATCTTGTAAATGAATAACTGAAATGACTCCGAATTTCATGTGTTTTTTTATGGTGAGAAATATTTTTGGATTGTGGTCCGCTGTTTCTTCTTTTTGTCAATGTGACGGTACGACTTGAACTGTACTATTATTGGCGCTGAGTAATGTAATTGTGTTTCAATTTTATAGGTATATACTTTCTTCGACCCATGAAGCATGACACATTTCTTTTTGGCACGAGAATTAAGAAATTGGTATTTTGTGTGTTAAGTGTGGTAGGTGAAAAAGTGAAAATGTGAATAAATGGTAATTTTTTTGTCATTTTTAGAAACATGTCATGCTTCGTGGGACAGACTAAAAAGGAAATTGTGTCATGCTTCGTGGGACGGAGGGAGTACAATTTTAAATTTTTAGATAGATTTCTAAAGTCACAAGCGACCTGGCGCCGGACTAATTTAATGAATTTATGCAGTCGAATTGAAAATTGTTGAAATAATTTCAAATCGATTTAAAGTTTAAAATTATATACAAATAAATAATTTCAATGTTTGTGAGTCTAATTATCTAGTAGTAATAAAAAAATGACAAATATTAAAACATGCGCATGCACACGCAAAAATATAAGCATATATATATATATGTATGTCTACGACTCTACGGTCTTTGTACGAGAGATCACACCTATGCGAACTGGAGACCCGCACGCTGATCCAACTCGACCCGATCTATCCGTTTCGCCCCATCCAATTATTTTATATAAATGATATTTTTATGAACAATAAATAATACTTTCATCAAAAACTAAATAAAATTGTGTATAGAAAACATAATATTCTTAACAATAAATGATATTTTTCTTAAATGCAAATGACACTTTGCAAGAATAAACGATATAGTACGTATTATACTTTTAATACATATAAATGATACTTTTAATAACAACAAATGATATTTATTGGATGGCGTGGATCTGAGTCGGGTGTATCGGGGCGAGCCGTATAAGATAAAATCCATGCGGACAGATGCATGTATACTAAGGGCTTGTTTGGTACGGATGACTATGGTGTATAATATATCTATAACATTATGATATCTTGTTTGGTAAAAAGCAATACGAAACATACAATCCTTTATAAATTAAAAGTACGACAATATTATATTAATTTGAGGGGTTCTATATACCACCTACGGAGGTGGTATACGTAATACAAATTTTAATATGGTAAACATAATACAAATTTTAGTTATAACTATTATACGTAATACATCGTACCAAACAACATATTATATTTTACAAATATTTAATACATTATACCAAGTATGATATTAATATGACATAATAATAAAAAATATTTTAATCAAACATATCACACATTATCCCATACCGCCCCATACCGCATACCAAACAAGCTAGCCCTAAGTTTTTGTGGTCTACGTATACATATTATCAATTACTGCATAATTTCAGGGCGTAGAAAATAGGGTTAATATCCGGAAAATACACGAACTATTTTCAAATTTGCATATTGCACATCACCTTCAAAAATAGCCTCACAATACATCACCTTTTAATTTTATCGTAAATTGCACACGGCGAAAGTTCCGGCAATTCTTAAGTTTGACCGGCGATGACGTGGACAATATTTAACATTACATGGCATTCCTCGTGGCTTTTTTTACACGCTGGCAAGCCACGTAAGCAAAACGACGTCGTTTTGCTATTTTGAAGAATTAAAAAAAATCCTTACTTTTCCGGCGAGCCATTCCAGAATCCGGCGAGCCATCACCATTTTCAGAATCCGGCAAGCCACTGTTTTCCCTCACCTCCACCTTAACCACCACCACAATAATCTCCACCACAAAAATCAAAGAAATCAAACATCAAAGAAATCTCCACCGCCCTCTGCAACTCCGACGCCGACGCAGCAGCAGACCGGCGCCCACCACAGCCTCCCTCTCCCCTGCAATTCCGACGCCCACCAGCCGCCCATCAAAGAAATCAAAAGTACGGCCTCCCATTCCCCTTCCAAGGACGGCTCCGTCCTCAATTGATGGCAATAGCAACGGTGGCTCGCCGCCGCCCCTTCCAAGCTTCATCAGTTAACTTACGCAAGTCTCTGCAGCTGTAGCACCAGTGGCGGCGATGGTTGGGAATAAGTCTCTCTAAATCGTGAGTCTCGGCCTCCTAGATCCCCAAATCACGGCCCTCGCGAGTCTCTCCACCGCCAACACCCTAGATCCCCAAATCGCGGCCTCCTGCCCGTCGATTCCCGGCGACCGCGCAGCCGGAAGGCCGCCGCCGCCGAGCCCAGCCGAAAGTCCCCCCTTGTCTCCAATACTAATTACCCTTCTCTCTCGTCTGCATCTTCAATTCCAGAGTTTGTGATTTCCCCAATTTCATCAAAGTGAATAGAATCACCTTTTATGTTTATACCCACACCTGCTCTACACCACCACCGCCACCACCGTTTCCCCTCATTTTCAGGAGGAAGCCGGCGGCCGAGTCGCGTCAATTCGAGACCGAGGATGCCGAGGAAGCCAAGGAGGACTGCAAGACCCGCGCCGCCATGGAAGCTTTCGTCGCCAAGCTCTTCGCCACCATTTCCACCGCCAAGGAGCAGCAGTTGCTCATGAAGACCTACGAGATTTGGGGAAGAAGCTTCAGGCAGGAAGAATGCCGATGAGTCGTTTTTCTTTTCCTCAATTAATTTGGGGAAGAAGGTTCAGGCAGGAAGAGAGTTTTTTCCTTTTTTTTTGTTTTTTAAATTTATACTCACTTAAAACGACGTCGTTTTAAATGACGGTGAGTCCACGTCTGAAATTTCCGGTGCCACGTCAACTCCGATCAAAGTGGTGGTCAACGCATGTGCAATTTGCAATAAAATTAAAAAGTGATGTATTCTGAGGCTATTTTTGAAGGTGATGTGCAATATGCAAATTTGAAAATAGTTCGTGTATTTTCCGGCTATTAACCCTAGAAAATATGAAATCTTTGGATGTAATTATAATTATTTATTTGTAGATTCATAATTTTATTCACATATATATAGAGAACAATGTAGTCGCTTTTTTATAATGAAAGACAAAAATATCTTCTCCGGGAGAAGCAGGAAAATTATGGTGACCCCCAAATTGGAGCAATGATCGGCCGCTATTATTTTGTTATATTAATTGTTTTTTAAATTATTGTTATATATAATATTAAAGTTAATTCAGTTATGCCAATAAAAGATCTAGAATAATTTGGAATGATGAAATATGAAATCACAACAACAATAAAATAACATAAAATTGCCAAGATTCAACAATAATTACAGAAAATTACTCAAAATTCGAGGAATTTCAACCTCTCCTTAGTTTCAATATTTTCTTGTCCGATTAAAAAAATAAAATAAAAACAAAAACAAGAAGAATAGGAAGATCAAGTCTGCGCATTTGACTTGTTTTCATCAGAAGATGGCCAACTGTGGTTCATGGCGATCTGCAACATCTCAAGCATTCAAATAGTTAAAGCAATGAAGTTTACCTTAAACCAAGGAACATCATAATTAGTTTATGAGTATATGACTAATCTAATTTGGAACCACAGCTAGTATTGAACTATGCAGAACTTCACCACCACAAATTTTATTCACTTCTTTTTCACAAAGGCAAGGCAGCTTCTAAAATCAATAATGCAACACATTGAACCATACATTATCACTTCAAAATCTAAAATGGTGGACACTGAGGATTATGATAAATTGGATACCATAGATGGTTTCTCATGTCAATCAAAAACAGAATAAATGTTTTTTGGTACGAGTTTCTTAACCTTATCAAAGAGAACATTCTTGTGCCCTTCTGTTGCCAAACTCTTCAAGCAGCATCAAAAAAGTAATGGCATCAAGTGTGCACCTCCTTGAATTATTCTCTTCCAAGACTGGCAAAGTAGCCCTTTGAATTCATCTCTTCCAAGAGTCGCATTGCATCATCCATCTTGTTCGTTTCGAGAAGACCTTTAACAAAAACCTTGTACGTCACTCTATTAGGCAAGCAACCTTTGTCTATCATTTGAATCAGTAAGTCCATTGCCTCCTCTACCCGCCTTTTCCCGCAAAGTTCACCAATAAGGATTGTATACGTTACCACTGTAGGCTTCAAACCTTTGGATGGAAGCTTGTCAAAAAGATCTTTTGCCCTGTCAACTTTATTAACATTGCATAATCCCTCAATTAGAACATCGTATGTTACTATGCTGGGAATGATGCCTATATCTTCCATAGTATGCAACATCGAAAATGCTTCATCAATGCGACGAGCAATGCACAAGCCCTTCAACATGATATTGTAAGTCACTACATCAGGATAAAGTTGTTGAGCCTCCATCTCTTTGAACAGATTCAAACCATCTTCACATCTTCCATCACGAAATAAGGCATGTAGCATGATGTTGTAAGAAACAACATCATGCTCTAATCCTTCTGCAAGAATTGTGATAAAAAGACGCGAGACTTCGTCCACTTGTCCCATTTTGCAATACCCGTTCATCAAGCTATTGTAGCATATAATATTTGGCTTCAAGCCAGATTTGACTGCTAAATCAAGCATGTTTTGGGCTTTGTCCATTTCACCTTGCAAGCTATATCCATTGATCAATGTATTGTAAGTGACAATGTTGGGTTGAACATCTTTTTTCTTCATGTATTCCAAAATACCGTTTGCCTCTTCCATTCTTCCCTCTTTACAAAAAGCATCCACCAAAATACTACAGGTGAATACATCTGGGTAGACCTCATTAGCCACCATCTCCTTTAACATGTATTCAACTTCATCCCATCTCCTTAAATTGCATAACCCCTGAATCATCGAAGTATATATCACAACATCTGGCGAAATGGCCTTATCAGCCAAGGTGGAGAAGAGTTGGAGAGCATCGTCAACCATTCCATCCTTGCATAGACGATCAATTATTGTGCTGTAGCCAATAACATCAGGCTTGCAGCTTCCTTTTTCCCATAACCTGAGCAAATCAAGCGCCTCGAATGTATGTCCAGCTTTGCACAATCCATTGAGCACAGTGTTATAAGTTACTACATTAGCTTCGACCGACATCTTTTCCAACAGTTTTGCCGCCTCAACAATCTTTCCAACCAACACAAGACCTCTGATGAGAGTGGTAAAGGTTACAACATCAGGCTCATGCCCAAGCTTGAAAAAGCTGCCTAGAATCGCAAACCCACAATCAGGTCTTTTCAATCGGCAACAGCAATTAATCGCAATATTCAAGGTGTAGTGATTTACAGGAACATCACTTCGAAGCATTTTGACGAACAGATGAAGGGCGACAGAGTGTTGTTTCATCTTCACTACAGCACTCAAACATTTATTGAAATCAATAACAGAAGGGCGGGGATGCATTCTCACCATTTCCTCAAATAGAGCTATAGCATCATCTGGCTCACGCAGAGATCCGAAATCGAATCTGGGTTTGCCGGAAAGTTGGCTCATTCGGTGGCTGACATTATCAAAATTGGATCTGGGTTTGCGGGAAAAGTGCCTCATTTGGATTTGGCGGCTGACATTATGAAAATTGGATGTGGGTAGAGGTGGAAATGAGTGAAAAGGTAGAGAAGCAATGTGAAAAGTGGAAGATTTGAATGAAGAATTGAAGATAATTCTTTGGAAATCCATGGCGGCGAGCGAGATTCGACTATTCTCGAGTGGATTTCTTTAAGTTGTAGCCTTGTAGGAGATTAGGTTTCCTCTTTTTTTTTTTTTGGTTTTTAATATGTAAAAGTTCAATTCACGCGAATCACGCCAACTATCGAAACTAAATTATATGTTTAAATAAAAATATATAAATACTAATTGTCAAAAAATATATAAATATTAAACAGAATTAAATTATAATTAAATTATAATTTATTTTTAAAATAAAAAAATAATGAACATCAATTACTCAATAAAAATAGAAATTTAAAATTATATAAATTTTAAATTTTATATAAATTGTAATGATAATTATAATTATTAAATAATTTTAAATTATTTGTTAATTAAAATTAGCATTAAATATTATTACTATAAAGTATTACATGTCATAATAAATAAATACCTATTTTTATACAAAAACATAAATTAAAATCATATTTAAAATTATATTTTTAATATATATAATTAATTAATCATTTACAAAGTTATTTTAAAATTAATACAATTTTTTTAAAGAAGAGTTATAAAATGTACCAATATATTTATCTTTGCCTCTATTCACTATAAATTACTACTATAATTGAAAATATATAAAATACAAATATGATATCTACTTAATTTATTAATCGCACTTATAACTTTATAATCACTAAACTCTGCCTCACCATTAAACTTTAAGGGCTTGTTTGATACAAGTGATTACTGTGCAGAATCTTAATATAATCTTAATACATTTATCGTAATACAAATCTTAATTATAATTATAATTAATTTTATTTAATTTTAATACTTCATACCAAATAACATATTATAGTTGAAACAATGCGGTCGGCTAGCCATAATGAAGATCAAAACTCAAATGTTGGCCACTAATCTTCAAACTACAAAATCTGGCCATTAATTAGGTGGTATACCTAATTTGCCCTTTTACCCATCTCACGCACCAGATCTCAGCTTCCCTCCCCTCTCTCTCTCGGAGATCCGCGCCAAATCCGACTCGGAGTTGGTGCTGTCGAGAAAGGTCCGTAGGGCGGCGCCGCCACCGATGGTGGACGTATTCGCCGGAGCGGGGTTTGAATCATCGTCGTCGCCGATGGAGGAGGTCGGTCGACGACGATGGAGGAGGTCGGTCAGGTGGCGGAGGATGAGACGACGGCGGCAGATCTGATCTGATGAGGCGGCGGTGGATCTGATCTGATCGTTGCGCCGCCTCCTCCATCGGCAGATCTGATATTCGCCTCCTTCGATTTCAGCCATCGACAGATCTGATCTGATCTGATCTGTGCTGCACGTATGGCACTTATGGCACTAATAGTGCCATAAGTGCACACTTCCCCCTAGGGTTTAGATATTCCATTTAGGGTTTAGATTATTCATTTGGGGTTTAGATGTTCCATTTAGGGTTTAAATGATGTTGTTGTTTCTGTATTTGTGTTGATGACCATTTTACTTAGTTTTATTTTGAATTTCGTTGGCACTTATGGCACTAATAGTGCCATAAGTGCCAAAATGACTATTTTACTTGGTTTTATTTTGGATTTCCGATGGCACTTATGGCACTATTAGTGCCATAAGTGCCACTTATGGCACTAATAGTGCCATAAGTGCCTAACCCGACCTGGCACGCGACCCGCGTGCCTGATCCTACCCAGTCCGCCTCATTAAGGGCAAAAACGTCTAAATCAATAAAAATGGCCAAAATTTGTGTTTTTTCAATGTGTGGCCATAAATTGTGTTTTATGCTTCATTTTGGCTACTTCAAAATTTTACTCATTATAGTTTATAGATATTTTGATATATTCTACTAAACATGATATTAATATGACATATAATAAAAGATATTACAGTCAAATATATCACATCTTATCTCATACCGTCTACCGGACCAGCCCTAATTTTATTGGAAATTACTTCGTGCACCTCACTTATAATAACATATTTTTCCTTTTAGTTTGTTTAACTTATAATAACACATTATTCTTAATTTCCATACTCATTTTCATTATAATAGTCCATTACGCTACTATAAGATCTTAATATCCGTGCTCATTTTATTATGCATAACGTTATAATCACGGAACTCTGCCGTAGTTATCAGTTATCACAAAATGTGATAGTGTCAACAACATTTATGAATTTAATCCAATTTAGTGGAAGAGAAGCTATATTCATCTACATCTTTACACTTCCTACATAATACAAAACAACCTTTATCTGTATGTACAATTTTGTTCTCCCAAATTCAGGAAGAAGCACCAACGCCGGAATCCTTCACTACGACGACGTCAACGCCGGAATCCGTGGTGACGGTGAGGATCAACTGGTCCTAATAATGTTCTTGGCTTTGTAGGAGAACTTTTTGACTGACATGTTGTCAGCAAAGGTCAAGGGAAATTCCTCATCCTCCACCTCCCTTGGATCGGACCATCTACTCTCCTCGCTTCCTCGTTGCTCGTCAGGTTCCTCCGGTATATTTCGATACAAATATCTCAACATGAAAAGAGCTGTATCTGGATCTCTCCAGTAGTTTCTGCACACAAATATATCATCAAAAACTCATTCCACACCTTCAAAGATTGAAACAATTGTTAGCTTCACTACTTACGTGTGTGACCCGATAGCCGATATGTAAGGATGTCGAAAAGTTTTATCCTGCAACGCCATAATAAAAAGATAAAGACCAGACACCACGATCTGCTCGATTTTAAACTGACCACCCACTCGAGAGAAAAGGCAAAAAGTACGTACTTGCAATACATGATCAACTCGCCCGTCCACAGATCCTGTTAGTCTCTCCATCATAACAGACCCATAAGATCTCTCTCCTTTTTCTTCCGAAGTCTCACATTCCTCTGCAACCGAAATTCCAACGAAAAGGAGAAGGCCTTATGATTACCATAATCTACAAACAAGCAGATGAAAAGCAGAGGGAGAATATGTTTACCATCCTCACCATCGTTGCTTCTCGGTTCACAAATTGTCAGCACTTTAACCTGATCAAAGGAGCTTACAGTAAGATTCATAATAAAATTAAGCGACACACAAAATCTTGTAAACTAAAGCAATATATCAAACAATACTAAAATATGTATTAATGAATCAAGAAGAAGTGGAACATGATACCATAGAAGTCGGTATTCATATTTCTCTTTAGCACTTTTTATGGCTGCATATCCCACTTCTTGTTGATTCGTTAACACATTTTTGCACTCCTTTAGTGAAATCTACCCAATGTCCAACTACATCGTTTAAGATTCCGTTTAAGCCATATATACAGCACCGATTTCCACCTCAAGATTCATTCGCCAGAATGTTCATCGTGCAAAATAAAAAAACAAAATTAAATGTTCGTGTATTTAGAAGCGAAATTTTAAGTTCATGTGCAAAATCAGAAATGTGTGGAAGTTCGTGTGTTTAGGCGCTTAACCATTTATAAATCAAGCGACAGATAAAATCTTGTGAACTAAGGGGGCGGATGAGCCTTAATAGATAAAAATAGTAAGACTAATCCCTTGTTTACTTTGTTGGATTAAAACTTTGGGATATTCCAAAGCCCTTGATTATTTTTATCATGTAAGTTAGTTTAGCTTGATTCTTATCCCATCAAAAAGGTGGGATTGGAGTAATCCTACTCCTGGGGATAAAAATACTCAATGATCCATTTTATCAATCATGTAAAGCAAACACCTCCTAAAGGAATACATCAAATAATACCCACCCTAACAGCGGTCAGGTGATCCACAAAGGCTTGAGAACGTGCAGCTACTCCTTCTTTAAATTCCTGTACGGCGATGATGCATGAGCACAAGAGGCACGCACGTGCAACATCTATATAGTTTAAGAATCTATCTCTAGTATAGTGGATTACCTGATACCCCACATATAATCGTTTGCCACCTCGATGGTATGGTATAATAACAGGACGTTTGTTGTCATAATCTTTACAGATTAGTGGCTCTACTCTGTGTAACAGATAAGTATACCTCAATGAAGCTTGTTTGAAATATAAAGTAAGAAAATGTGATTATACATATATCTCTGTGTGTGTGTGCGCACGCGCGTCCAATGAAAATAAGAAAAGAGCAAAACCTCACCTATACGCCACAGGGTCGAAAGGATGAAAAATGTTAAACATCTGACGACATGCTGGCATTTCTTCATTAATATTTTCCTCTTCCCAATAATGTTTCCCTTTGCCTACCAAACAAGACAGCAGGATATGTTTTAGACAAAGATTCCGATTGATTAATTCCACTCAATAAATGTGACATAGAGACAAGCTAGGCTTTCTCTCGTATAACTTTTTCCTCCAAGATTCAAGAGATGAAATACTTCAAAAGGAGGTAAAAGATAAAAATGTAGGAATTTAGAAAAGGTAATATAAATCTCAAAGAGCTAGTAATTACCAATCCCAATACGAACATTACGAAGGGAGAGAAACACTCCAAGGGGAGAGCCCACAGCAAAGAATGTATCAACCTGACATCAAAATCAAGTTGTATTCATCAATACTCCTTAAAGCCCATGTAACAAAAGCAGAAGAAATAACAGAAAGTTACCTTGAATTCTAACTTTGTGTATCTTATTTGCGGGGTATAACTCTTCACAGAATCTCTACGCCCAACTTGAACACTATCAGGTTCATTAACATCACCTTTACCGATATGTGCATTCACTACCAGTAGTTCACATCAAATGCAGGAGATTTGACTTAGTATAACCATTTAAGTTTTAACATGCTTAAATCAGTCGTATACCACCTTGAAACCACACAATCCATACCTATATCAGCACTTCCTGCTTCAAATTGTTCGATATTTGATTTCAGCAATTCAATCTGAGAGGGAAGGGACTGGTTAGAAAGAATTAAGCTACAAGGACAAATTCAGAGAAGTATGAGTAACCACCTCTTCCCTAAGTGATTTGATCATTTCATCTTTGTCATTATCTGCGATATTCTCGCCACTTGGTTCATCATCACATGTTTCAATCTCACATTTCATGCTACTTAGGTTGCTTATCATCTCAGGTTTAGAGTATTCTCTGTAATTCAAAGAGTCAAGAGATTTATCGTGATTTTCATCTGAAATGAAGACATCATTTTTCTGCTGGTAGCTAGTATCATTAGTAGTTGATTCATCCGACTCTGACAATACAGGAGGACCAAACTGATTACAAACTCCTTCCACATGTTCTTCAACAAGGTCTGGATTCTCTGCATCACTGACGATGCTTTCACCTCCAGAGTTCTCAACCCGCTCGTGGCCCAAGTCTGAGGTGGGGTTGCAGTTACGTGATAAGTCATTCCCCATAGAACAATGTGCCTCACTTTTTTCTTGTTCCTTATCTGCATCACTGACTACACTTTCACCTCCAGAGTTCACAACCCTCTCATGTCCCACGTCTGAGTTGGGGCCTTCCCCAACATCGAAAGTGGGGTTGTTGTTATGTGATAAGTCATCTGTCTCGCTTTTTTCTCGTTCCTTGTACATCCACTCCATCGGGAATGGTGAATAAAGAGTATCTTGATGGCAAAGGATGTCATATGATAGAACACTTCCCAAAGAGTGACCATATATTGAAACCTGAAGAATAGATTCATTGATGAATGACCGAGTCCAAATAATAAGTTCAAATATTCAATTTGAAATCATTTAGAGAATGTTTCAATCTTCAACTAGCAGTGTACCTTTCCATTATATCCAGGGTTCCTCTTAAGAAACTTTAGATATAACCTGTTAAGTTGGTTGGATACCTGAACAAAACATGAGGGTGGACAAATTGATTAATGAATATTTCAAAATTTGTCAGAAACGCATTCCAGCTAATATCCTCACGAATGAGTAAACAAAATAAAGGCAGGAAGTAAAGAGAAAATATAATCCAATAAGAATATTTCTTGAGACAGTAAACACACCAAGTGGGAAGATAAACTGATGAAACTATTGGCTATGGTTAATAATTGTGTAATAAGAAGGGGTGTTAGTCAAGACCACTATGGTAATGAAGCTTTGGCAGAATCTATGCTAGCTTCTCAAATCAATTGAAAGCTAATAATAGTGTAACAGCATAGTTTTTTGCAGTTGCTTGCTAACTGAAATATTAAGCAAAAACTGGGAATACTGCAGTTAGTAACTATTACTAGACTCATGAAATACTACTGAAGAAACTAACTAAAATTTTGCATAAAGAAATAATAAGATATAGACATTCAAGATAAATAGAAAATCAGACAACAGCGTAGTTTGCAACTTGCCAAATCAAATGCATTTGAATTCTTAAAATTATATCAGAAGAAAACAAGAAACATAAGCCATCCAAAGATTTATGGAAACAAAGAAAACAAACACAAACACAAGTACATTTAAAAACAACAAAATAAATTAGAGGGTACCGAGTCAATAATATCCTGGCAATAGATAGGGCTCATATAGTATAAGACATCATGAACTGTTGCACTCAACATTGTCCGTAGCCCTCGCACACCATCTAAAGTGATTTTCTCAACTGCAGCTTCACCACTGAGAGTCAAGCCCTTTCTCCACTAATTAAGGAAAAGAAATAACAATTTATCATATTAAGGGAGCTAAACAGCACCAGGCTAGAATAATGGATGCATAACTAACAGTAGAAATCCAAACTAGCAAGCAACGCATAACGAACCAAGAAGTGCACTATAAAGTACCTGGCATGGAATATAAAGAACTCTATGAGTGCCACGTTGGTGCCAAGTCAGATGTCTTTCCGCAAGGCTTGCCGTGAGATGGCGAAAACATCCAACGTCATCCACCAAATTTGATTTCTCCAACCTTTGACCAATACCATGAACCATGAAAACTAAATGTTGCACAGGAACCTGCATAAAAAACACCACTTTCAGAGAAGCACATGCCGCAAAGGAACTAACCAAAGCTCTAAATTTGAGGAACAATTTAATGTCGATAAATAGAAAGAGAAAGTGCGTTGGTGAGGAACCCACAAATCCCTGTCAAATCATTACAGCCATTTCCAAGTCTTCTTTCTGTATACTAATTTGTGTATATTATTTATATATTTTTCTAAAGATCTGTTTTCTTCAGTATGTGGAAGCCAAATGTAATAATCCAAAGAAAGTCCAACTGCCGTGTACATAGAGATAGTCGTGCTAATTATGTTAACTAAATGTGTGACAAAAGATATGATAATACACAAATGTTTCCAATCTATCCAAGGACTTTCAGTGGCCTTGATAGGGGAACCGATCAACTCAGTCCAATTACTTTCGGGGGGTTGGGGGGGGGGGGGGGTTAAGAGCTCTTATAATGTGGCGATGGAAATCTAATAATGTCCATTTTTTTTCTTTTGGCATTTTATCGGAATGAACAAAACTAATTTTGAATCAGAGAAACACGTTAGCGGTAACTGAACAAACTCATATCAACAACTCTAACCAACTATTTCTCCCCTCCTGCCATTGCAAAGACTTGTATGGCGGACGGATCTTAGAAATTCTAGCCTTTTGAACAGCCACAATCATTTATTTTCTACTTCAATCTTCATGAACGAGGAAATTAAATATCCATGGTTCACTGTAACTTGGAGCGAAAACTGTAAGTATATACATGAAAATTCAGGATATATTAATCCATACAAAACATTGCTTGGCATACCTGCGAACAGTAATCATCCATTTCCTCCTCCTTCTGTTGACGTAATTCATCCTGAAACAAATTGCAAATTTTGTGATGCAATGAGACCAATTTAGCTAAGAGGATAAGAAAATGCTTTCCCATAAATTCATAAAGCAATGTGTTTGTATACAATAAAATTATGGTTTGAGAAGCACTAGCATTATTAGAAAAAAATTGCATATTAATTAAGGATCAAGAAGAGGGGAAGTTAAACGTAGAATGTGGAATTTGGTGTGGGGCAAAGAGAAAAGGTGATAGGATCATTTCCGATTTCAATCCTGAGACTAACTGTAATGATGTAGTGAATAGTTCTCTGTGATAGGATCTTTTGGGAGAAACAAAATATCTGTATCAGAACTAATATGAATTTATTAGAAATATTTTGCCATTTACTTTGAAACAACTTAGTATGTAACACCATTATTAAATGTATTAAATTCGTCTAGAGTTTGTGGGTCCTAACATGCTTGTTGTTTATAAACAACACCCCTCAATCTACAAATACCGTTTCTAACAAGTCTTTTAAGAGAAAAGACACCATTGATATAGTCAACTAAAGCAAGGAGACAAAAGATGAGCTAAGTTTCGGTAAAAAAACAACAGTTAAAATTATGGATACCTGTGTTGGTTTCTTTAACTCAGATGGAGCATACCCACGTCTTAGTTTAATGCCATTATGTCCAAGGTTTACAATGCTAGAAAAGCCAGAAGAATCAACACTCAGCCAGGCTTCCCATGTATCATCTTCCCCTGTGAAAAGGGCATGCAGTCCCTGCAACCAAAAGATTTATAATAGTTATAGATCCCTAATAACGAGTACAGAGAAATATTACTCCAAAATAGAAGGCCATACAGAGGTTGAGCCTTGCAAATCAACTCGAGCAGCAAAAAGACCTGATGGTTGGAAAGTTCTTCGGTGCCAAACCTGAAAAAGAAGCATTGCACTATAAAAATTGTGACAGAATAGGAAAGGAAACAAAAGTGACAACGAAAAATATGCTCATACTGTTTTCAAAAGCTTACTCAAATTGGATCCTAGAAGCGGAAAAAAAAAACAAAAGTAATTATACAGATTTCTCTGCAAACTGACAAAAGAGAACCATACAGAGAGTTGAAGAGCACCTGGCTTCGATATGCATACTCCAACTGCTCAGACACATCCTCACGGATTGGATGCCAATCAAGACCACCTTTACGAGCAAACCAGTGGCCTCGTAACACCCTTCGATTCTCTCCGTACCAATAAACTGGAAAACAATGCCGTCTGACCAAATCTACCTGCGCGGATGCCATTACTCAACATCATACACTTTCCTATTTGTAATGAACATTAGTCAACCACTAGGTTGGGGAGCTTCCAAGCTTTCAAACTATATATCTGGGATACAGATGAGACGAATATAGAAGAAAGACATAACCAGTTACAATATAGAAGAGTCCTCCTTTCGAGTGAGAGCTTGATACTCAGATTTCCACAGTTCAACCAACTTCACTTCAAAACCCAAGCACACACACGGGGAAAGAGAGGAAAGACTCTTTTAAAGCTACCAAACTTATATTATTTTAATTGGGGCAGTCAACATCTCCTCTCATTTCCAAAAATAAAGTTAAAGAAAAAAAATCATTCAACATCAATTTCATATCAATAATCTACAAGAAATCATGGACAAACATTAAAGGAATTACATGACAGAAGGAATTCACGATAACAAACAAGAGATTGCCAAACAAACTCATTTGCAAATGAACTATGAATTTAGGAGAGGCCAACAGATGAAAGGACTACCTCATACAACCCTCCCTTTACAGGTACACCAACTCTCTCTTCTTCAGCTGCGGATAGTTGGCGAATAGGACTCTCCGCAGAAAGCTGCTGGCCTGACTTGGAAATGATACAAGACTGCCCTCTAGGACCTTCACTACATTCTGCATATTCTTTCCACCAAGCAGAAAGCAACTCTTCCTCTCTCTGTGAATATAGCAGATATCTGTGAGCACAATACTCCATACATAAACCAATTTTCCAGTTTCAAAATGCAATGATCAACAAAAGAAAGCGAGATAACCAAATGAAGAAGAGGAAACTTTCTGACCTGCAAGAAAGATGCCTCTATTGCCAGTGAATCACGCACACCAAATCTGAAATAATCACCTTTCCCTACGACTTCGGTTCGAGGAACTGAGGCAGCAAGCTCTGACAAAAAGAAACAATGGAAGTAACATGATCAGACATAGTGGGATGGCCAACAGATACCTCTCCCTAACACAAACTTAAAGGCCCACTATCCCTCCTATAAAGATTGTCACATTAGGGCCATAGTGCAATCAAGGTCATTTCGGATAAGTTGGGTGTTAGAATCCAAATTGGTAACAAGTTTTATTGTTTATCAGCAGTAACTATAACTCTATAAGCTGTAGGTAGAGTTCCTTCAAGTTTTACACAATCAAATCAGTAACACTATAGACTAACCTCGTACTCTAAATCATCCAAGATTTCCCCTATTTATCAGTGATCATATTTCACCAGGGCAAGAGCAGAATATCACTAATTCATAGAGTTCCTTATGCAACCATAATTAGAACACAAAATAGAAAGAATATCATGAGAGATCCCTAAGAATTCTATCATTTTACTTAACATGGAAAATTATGGAATAGCAACAGCAATAACATTTATTCCATTTCTAACCACACGAGGTAATATATAACCACAAACGAGCACCTCAAATGTTCCAAGAGCTAACGTAATGCTGATGCAATTGATCAATCTACTTAACATGGTGAAGTAGAATAGCAGAGGCAAAAATATCAACTCTAATTATAACTACATGAGAGAAGATCAAACATAATAATGATAATGCAATTGATCAATCCACTCAACATGGTGAAGTATGGTATAGCAATGGCAAAACCATTCATTCGAATTCTGAATATAACCACCAAGTAGCACTTCAAAAGTTCCCAGACTAAACATAGTAATGATTGCAATACGATGGCATAAGCACGGAACAATCACAAATAGCAAGAACTAACCATTTTCCGCCAACGGAACCTTACAGAAGTACCACCTAAAGTCGCCGCCATCCGAGGGGCTCCTAGTGCGGGCAAGGTACTTCTGTCTGCCCACACACTGCTCAATCTCATGAGCCAACCTCCTTATATTCGATGGCGTATTCTTCAACATGTCTAGTGACGTCACCTCATCAACACTACCAGTCCCCAATTCCGACGGCATTGCTAACTATAAACAATCACTTTATTCGGATTAAACAGTGAATTATGGACTTCTCGTACTGATCGACAACTGATTCCACAAATACATATATCAAAAAAGATTCAAGAGTTGAAGAAATTCACCAACTGGATTTTCCTCTTTTCTCCTCTTTCTTGTCGCAATTCAGTGAAATTGTGAAAGTTATGGGCTAAAAGGGGTTAACTGATTCCATAACCCCGCGCCCAAGTTTATATAACTAACTCCTCCTTTTAATTTGAAAGACAAAGCATCCAATCTCTGAATCAAATTTCAGTTATAGAATAAATCTCCTAAGCAAGAGAAAATGTAATGGATTTTGGAGTTGCTTCAGCTGTACTCCATTTTTATGAAATCGAATAGAGGGTGAAGATGTTGATTCGTTGAACAGTGAATAGAGGGCTTGAATGGCATCTTCTGCTATAATCCCACCTTAATTTTGACGAATAATTTTTTTTTAAAGCAGACATTTCGAAGATTAAAAATTAATGAAAATTGAAGTAGTCTAGTAGAGACAGGTGTTGAGTTACCAGAGTTGGGGCAACACCAAATTCTAGAGGGCTCAGTTGATATTTATGGCATCTAAATTTAATATAGGAATAAGTTTTTTTCTTATTTTTGACAAAAAAAAAAGCTAGGATTAAGTTAATTGCGAGAAATATCACAGTATTTAAATAAAAAGTAAAATTCTTTATATAATTTTATAAATATTGTAATTATGGTATTACTTTTTTAGTTTTTCGCGATTACATTTCAAAATTTTCAGTATGTTACATTAGTAGGATGTTATCATTTTATTAAAAAATATAGATATGAATTTTGACGCATTGCCAATCTCACCGTCGAGAGTTGGCTCGAGTGGCAAAATTGAGACACTCAAAACCTATTTTGCGAGAGGTCTTAAGTTCAATCTCACCTTGCATGCGGATAATTTCTATTTTTATGTTTATGTGGGTAATTATCTCGTCTGTATGCAGATAATTTTATCATATGCAGAGAGGTCTTAAGTTCAATCTCACCTTGCATGCGGATAATTTCTATTTTTATGTTTATGTGGGTAATTATCTCGTCTGTATGCAGATAATTTTATCATATGCAGAGATCTCATCTTCTTACGAATTGTTTATTTAATTATATAATAGATATATATTGTAATTTTCAAAAAAAAAAAAGAATTGACGCACTAGATGCTCTAAATGAAGTGGCTACCATCAATGTCATCTTCGAATCTTTCAATCCAAAAAACTGTGAAATTGTAAAATATGCATCAAATTATAGCGCAGAGCAGCAAATTTAGAGTTATAAGAGGAAGAAGAGCGAGCAGCAAGTAGTTTCTGCATATTATTACTCAGATAAATTTTCACATCAACGTCTCCAACACATTCCACAAGATGCATAAAAGCAGCAGCAGATTAATTACAGTGCTCCGGCCCCTTCTCCTCAAACAGCAAGTGAAATCTCATCCCTTTTCGTCGTCGTCGCTGGCCTTAGTATCCTCCCTGTATGTAAGCGTTCAAGCGGTTCAGCTCCTCACGATGCTCGCTCACTACCGCACGCACCACATCCCCGATGGACACCATCCCAATCATCCCACCGTCGTTCACCACCGGAATGTGCCTGATTCGATTATCTGACAATTCAAACAGTTCAAGTTCTCGAGTTCGATTCTCTGCGTTTGGAAAGAAAACTAGTACCTGTCATCAGCTGCATTGCCTTGAGAACTTTAGTGTCTGGGGTTACTGTGATCAGCTTATTCTGCAATGAACGCAACTCTGTTAGTTATTGTTCAGAATCGGAGTGGTATGGTCGAAGCGAAGAAGAATACCTCTTCGGTCATGATGTCCCCGACTTTTGTCGACTTGGATGACCTTCCCTGGACTATGATTTTCCGGAGATAATCTAGATAACATGAACTTATAAGCACCGAAGACTGCTACAGAAACACGATACTCAACTCCGAGCAAGAATTTCATCCATTGAGGTATGATTTAGCATAAAAAATTCTTTGAAAAATCGAGTGATCACATTATCTGAACTTTTAGCATACAAAATTCTGCTCATGTATCACTTATCACAATAGTCTCAAAACCTAACCTTAAATACGACAACTCAACATCGTGCAACAAACACGAACCTCATGTAAAGACAACTAACGAGTAATTCTATATAGCGAAGATTCAATACGTTTTTAACAAAAAGGAAAGGTTGTAACTATTTCTAGGTGCTAGTTAAAGGCTAGATGTGCAAGAATAAAGGCATCAACAAATTCAAAAACTCGAGAAACTTGATAGTACTAAGAGAAGTACCTCTTTCTGTAATAATCCCGGCAATTGACTTCTGTTCCCCCGGTTTAACAACGACCAGAGCTCCCACATTGTGCTGAGTCATCTGCAGCAGGAAAAACGGAACGGGTTAGACATAAAGAACGACACCAACACAGATGAAAGATGCAGATGCATACCGACTTCACAGCATCGTACACAGAATCATCAGTGGTGCACCAGAGCCAGGATCCGTCAGCGCCCTTCCCCTTGGCGGTCAGAACATCCGCGATCTTGGTGCTTTCGAAGCCGTGCTCCTCAATGCGGGCAGCTGAGGTCGACTCGTGGCGCGAGTACATGAGGGCCCGCATCGCTGGAGGGACGACGCGCACATGCTGCAGGACAGCGTTCTTGAGCACATTACCGTTTGACAAGATTGCGTGAATTCCTCCTTGCATTGTGGCTGAAAATGAAACAAGAACCATCGCAATCTGATTCTTTCGGCGAAATACGCAGTTTTTGTAGCAAACACTAAAACAGTTCGTGGACAGATGTTACTGTCACACTTCTTTGACACGAGATCATAGGCACAAAACCATTGAAGAACATCAAGATAGGTGATTATTTGAATGGATGACAAACAAGGCAAGATCTAAAACTTTAGACAGCAGGCAGAAATTGCTAGAGAGAGAGAGAGAGAGAAGCATGACCTTCACAACCCACAAGAATGTCTACACAGAAAGCAAAACTGGTTTCCTATTTGCTTTATTCTCACTTCTAGTATCTACCAAACAAGATTAATGAGGCTTCAAATCTTCACTACCAAATCCAAGTCATTGCCAATGAACCTAACATATACATATACATACACATATTATGTATCTATTTGCAAGCTTCAATCATTTAAACATTTCGGAATCCAATCTACAAGATATCCTTGTACAAACTATAAAGGCTTGATTTCTCCAACACACACACAAGAATGAAAAATCCCATTTTAAAAAATCAAAAATCAAAAACAAAAAATCCACCTTACATTCAAACAGAGATAAATCTTCAGAAACTCTGTTCTCCCCAACACAAAAAAACACAGTTCACACAGTACACACACAAGAATGAGTAATCACACATAAAAGATTTCATAATTACACCCAAACACTGGAAAACTCATACACACAACCACCCACCCAAGTCACACACATACGCGGAGAGAGAGAGAGTGCCTGAAGTTGAGATTTTTGTGGAAGTGGGAGTTGGAACTCAGCTAGCAGAGTGAAGTGAAAAGCAAAAGTCACAAGAACAAACCCTATGCAGTTATAGCAGCCCCTACTTTCACAAAATCAATAGACCGCTTCTCTCTCTCTCTATCCATTATATAACAGAAGAAAGCCACTTGTCACCTGCAACGTGACTTGATCATTATAGTTTTGTTATTTTCTTATACTAGTATTTATTTATTTCTAAACATCAAAATTCTCTTTTATCTACAATTCTCGTCTCGTTTCATAGTGAAAAACACTTTTTCCAATTCTACTTAAAACGTAAAGATGCAATCTTTATCACACATAAAACAATATTGAATAATGAAACGGTTTGCATTGGAAGAATCCTTTAAATTTCTTACTTGATTATCAAGATCCTGTTTTTTATACAAATAAATCGCCAATTTGTAATTCTTGATTTGACATCACATTCCAAATTAGAAATAAGATTAGGACAACATGAATTGGTAGGAAAATGTTGATTAATGAAACAAAAACTCACCACCCCCAACAGACAATAAGTGGTGGGGACAATATTGCATTTTTATATGATACCATTATTTATTGAAGTTAACAATATCTTTCTTTCTTTTAATCATAGTACATTGTCACGTCGATATCAATAACTAAATTTATGGGGAATAATTAATTAGATTCAATGAATTCCGTCGCGTGTAACCTGCACCAATTTAGATCTGTATATTTTGTGTTGTGATTTAATTTCTACGTGGGTGTTTTATTACAGGAAATTATTCAAAACCAGGGAATCGTATACTCTTAACTCTTAAGTCCCGTTTAAGAAGAAATGGATTTTGTTTCTAAATTAATATTTCATTTTAAATTTTCATGATAAAATTACTGGTGATGTACAAATTTTAATTTTATTATTATCATCATTATAAATTACTTTTCTTTAATCAATTCTTGCAATAATTAGGAATTTAAAACTGATTTCCTCATATATGTGTTTTGAAAGTTGTACACTTTAACCGGAGGCTCGAGTCAGTATCGAGGAAAAAAATAATCATTATTTTAAGAAAAAAATAGAAGTACTTATTAGAAGCTTAAAAAGTAATTCCGATATACAGAAATTAGACCTAGACAAATACTTGATTATATGCTATATATAGAGGTGTGTGACAACTTTTTTTAATTAATAAAATAAATGTATTAAGAAGCATTTACTTTGAGGGATACGATAATTTGTTTTCTCAAATGATATATAGATTAATCAATTTATCAAAATAAATAATAAATTAACTTGGATTATTTTTATATATTCATTCTAACACTCAAAATAAACGTCCTCTAAAAATTTGTTGATATCACATTTAGTAAAATATATTTATAAAATAATCGGTTGGGGAGGGTGGGGGTGACGTAGTTCCTGAAGTAGACATCTTCATAATTAAAATTTATGTTCGAAAACAAAATACATAGCTAATAAATGAAAAGACCCTAATAAATGAAAAGAAGAAAGATAACGTCGATGTTTACAATATTGATTTAGTGGCAATTATTGAAGCATTTATGCAATTTAAGGTGGTGAGGCAAGTTTGGATAAGGGGTTACAAGTTACAATATTTTAATTAGTGGGGACCCATATATATAAACTATTTACCAAATCCATGAGTCATCTTGCACTCGGAACATATCCATTACCTCAAAGACATAATATATTAATATTTGAAAAGTAGGGATTCCATTATATCCAAACACAATATTAATCAATCGGTAGAGAAACAATCCCCTGTCCCAATCCATCACCATCATGATACAATATATTTATGATAATTCCCTACTAAAATATTATGATAATTTAAAACTTAAATTCAACTCTTCGGATGATTTCTTTGAATAAAAAAGAACTACTTGATGGTTTAAAATGAAAATAAAATTAAAAATAACCAAACCATACAAGGGGGAGTTCACCTAAATTTATAATGACGTAAGTTTATTAATCTGAGCCTAGAAATTAAACACTAGACTTAGGTTTACAAAGTAGAAAAGTCGAAATAAATTGGAAATTATATAAGCAATACCAACGCTTCACAAATAAGAAAGAAAAAAAAAGGACGAAATATAAAAACGTTGTTGCAAGCAAAACCTTATTGATGCAAACACAGAATTAACTGAACCAATAAATCTCTATTTCACCAACTACGCATAATTACTAACAAAAAAAATCTACATTGTTGATAGGGAATCAGTATCTCCAACCTGCAAAATCAACTAACAAGTGATTCTGGTTGTGATTGCAGCTGCTGCTGTTGCGCTGCTCACAAATAATGTCACTAACACTAAGAACAAAACTCGATTCTTCGATTCTTATCTAAGAGGAGAGAAATCCTGGACCAGACGACGAGCCTGTAGCAATTTGAAATGCGGAATAAATACTGTTTCCACTCTATTCTCCAACTGTCAGTCCGAATCCAAACTTGTAATCTTTCTTCTTGTGATCAATCTGTGAGAGACATTGTATATTATAATCGTGAGGAGAGGGGTAGAGATGATATTTATGAAGTGGGAGATATTGTTTAGTCCATTTTGAGTTTTATTCTCACCTCAGCAGAAAGAAGAAAATTAAGACCCATGTTAAATCGCTCTTCGAGGAAAGCGGCCACAACACCGTTAGAATCAATCTTGCCTCTCAGTCGGCACTGCAAAAAGAAATCATAGAAGTTTCTCAGAAAAGGACTCTATAGGATACATGCGAAGTTCAAATATAGATTTTCCTAAACATAGGATTCAGAATACATAAACTCTAACTTGCATAAGAGATCACAATATATTATTTATTAGAATAAATCAGATACCTAGAACTATTAATTAGATTTACTAGAACATTGTACCCAACTCATCAAAGCAAGCAATAAAGCGTAAAAAACTTCAATACAGACAAAGAGATATTACCTGGCGGAGGATATAATCATATCCGAAGCTGGCTGTAACATCTTTAGAAAAATAGTTGTACATGAAGTCTGAAGCTAGAGAAACCTAAAGGTTAAAAGGGAAATTTATTAATTGACAGAAGAAAGTCGCATATTGACATGATGACATACACATTCACTTCATGAATCAGATCCTACACCTTTTCAGATACTTTCTGGACATAGCTTAGAGCAACCATGCCAGTGCTGGCAAATTGTCCAGTTGCAACCTGGAAAGGAAGACCAAAAAGTAGTCGCACATTTTGAAATTAATATATGAGTGTATGGCCAGATAAATTATTACAGCATGTGGAAAGTTGCAGGGAAGTATCTACAATAGACTGAGAGGAAGAGAAGCAAAAAGCAGTTATACCTAGTTTGTGTTCACTACTTCAACAAGCATATAAATTTATTTCCAGAATTCACCACTAGTAAAATAACAAGTGTAGGATGTGAAACTGTTTGTTCCTTGTATGCATTAGTATGTCTATTGTTATCCTCTGCATAACATGCTATTTCTTTAACCAGCTGCCTCTAGCAGAACCAGATATCGCCACATCTCCACACAGGCACACATAATAAAGGGATTACATGTTGTTCAATTATTCACTGAACTTAACTTTTCAAATCAAGGACAACAGCCGTGCACAAAGATATGTGAATGCAGACACAACATAAAGTGATAACTCACTGTCCCTGCATCTCTGCTTACGGGGATAAGCATTACCAGCGTGATCAAGAAGATCCAGTGACATGAATTAGTTTGTATTACAATTTTGAGAAAATTTCACAATCTTGAAAAAATCAGGGAATCATTGATTTTTGCCTCAAACTTTTACTCACATTGATATATACAGAGATATTTCTATACACACCAATATATCACCCTTGGTCTTAAACACACAACTGAAACCGGTATGGAAGAAAATCTTAAAACAAAGTAATACCATCTTGTCAGTGTTGTAACGTCCAGCATATCCAATACCAGATTTCCTAGGCTGACCTGCCCAGAATACTTCACCGCCCAAGGAGAAATGAGGCGTAACACTCTGGAAAGAAACATAGGCTTTTGGAGTACTCACACTATTAGGATAAATAATTTTTAAGCTCATATTAAATATCAGATAACTCACCTGAATGTAACTTGCACCAAGTAAGGCTCCATTCCCCACCTGAAACTGAGTCCTGTAGTCCGACCCCTGTACAAATTTGTATGAGTATGCTATTAGCTTCCGGTTGTACATCATTTCGATGTGAAACAGGCATCAGATAAGTATAAAGCCTGTGATCTGGTACCATACATTAGTTGAAAGAATCCACATGCATGCACGCATATACGAATTATTTATGAGCCATACTGAAGAGTTAGTTAAATAGACATTACCTTATAGTCAAAGTTGAACATGCCATGCGACATATGTGGCTCATTTGTGAGCTACAAAAAATAAAAGGGAGAATATTTTATATAATTTGTAACCAAATAAACTAGTAAGAGATTCTCAGTTGTAAATTCTAGAAATGCGGCAAAAGTTGGATGGACATAGTATGCCTACTTGAGCATTGCCCTTGAGAGTAAGATTGTCAGTCAAATCACACTTCAACCTAGCATTTAATCTCCCATCTGTCATGACCCTCCCAAAAAGCATTAACTGCCAAAAAACCAAGATATGCTTCAATGGTCAAATCAAGCAACCCTGCTACAGTGACAAATAAATAGTGAAGTCTAGCTCTTTGCACACCTTTGGATCAATAAAATTGGCACCAAACTCATAGTTAGCAGTGGGAACTTTAATAGTTTCAGTTGACTGAGAAGGGATTTCTGTAGGTCCCATCATCACGCTGATGAAAATTGAAACGGAAAATCAATTAGCATTCTGTCATGGAGAAACGCCCCAATCTGGAAAAGAGTCAAACAGAAAATAACAAAAACTAAGTACAAGACTGAAGTAGTATGGTAAAGAAACCACGAAGCAACCTATGGCTGAGAGAAAACTTCTGATTGAGACCTTTAGTAAAATCAAAACGCATCCCCTCAAAGAGTTCTGGCTTCAGGGACACTGCCACAATAACCAATACAATCAGCATTCTGATTAAATTTCTTAATTCCACTAATTTCTTCACATAACCGTTTTCAGGAACACCAAATTAATTCAAGTAGTACTTATATGTAACCCGTACTCATTGATAAACCTATTTTTTCTAGAATAAGGAATAAGTTGACACTGAATACAACATCGTGTTTCCGCAAATGCATTGCAAGCTCAATGCTCTCTTCAAGAACTTTAGAAATACTATTAACTGTTAGTCAAAAAGTAAAATCAAATTCTTAGATACCCAATAAAGTTCACAATAACACTCAAAGTATTCGAGTTAGTTCCAAATGCAAATGAGATCGTGAGTCGTACATCTATTACAAAAAATGTGCTACATTCATACCCTACTTCAGTTCTAGCTAATTCAACTAACAATAGCTCGTGATCCATGCTAATTAAGTCGAGCAGAACCAAAGTGAAGCAACCGATTCTACCTCCGAAGTTGCTATAAAATCTACATAAAACGCCTCGCATTAACTTATCCGACAATAAGACAATAACGAATCACACCAAACATCACCAAAGAAAAACAACAACAGAATTTTACAAAAAAAAAAAAAAAAAGTCACGAACTGAGAGCTTCGCGATGAATCTCTTCATAAGGAATGGGGCAAGGGAGATTCAAATAATCCACTTTCACATGCTCGGCGGCGGTGGCCGGCGGTGTCGGTGATGTGGCAGGCGAAAGATGATCGGAGGTTGCCATTTCCGGTTTACGATTCAGATTCCAAATCTAGCTAAATCTAATTCAGATAACAGTGAAAAGAAGAAGAGCAAATTAGAATCTTCTTCTTCAACGCAGACGAAGCGGCTGTTTTAAGGTGATTCAACGGCAAAAACCCCTTTCCCTAAAACCACAAAACCCTTAACCCCTCCCGCACGATTTGGGTTACGACCCGACCCGTTTTTGGGAGTCACTCATTCTAGCTCTAGGGTTGATTTCATTTTTATTTTTAAAAGCCATGCCCTATGAAAATTTCCATTCCAACCAATCTATTAGTGAAATATAATTATTTTCCACTATTTTCTATTTAGAAAACATGATCATGATTTTTCATTTTATATTTTAGAGCTTAAGTTTTTGTTTCAGTTGAATTCCATTAAACTTATTCATTACATTTTCTTTCTTATATTTATAGAGTCTTTTATTACGTGTTCCTACGATAAAATAATGTATTTTGACAAGTATATAGTGTTATTGCGTCGTGAATTTAATTGAGCTTCATCATGAATATTTATTAATTTTTTTAACAAATAAACTATTGGTCTTGAAATGTATAAAATTGGTTGTCTCGTGGTAACAAATTAACACTGATAGCTGGATTACTGGTATCATCATCTCTATCTATATATAAATTAATAGTCTTAGCTCAAGAGTGTTTTATGAAATATGCAAACGAGCTAACCAATTGAGTATTATAAAATTTGGATTGGACACGTTTATGCTATGTTTTCTGCATGCCATATAATTAGATCTTCTGCTAATTCTGATTGAGTTCGATCTTAAACTTAAATTATCGAACAACCATATAGTATGCATTGTTTTGTTATGTTTCATATAATTATAAGTTTCTACTTAAATGAGTTAGTATAAATATAATAAACACTAAAGAAATCCAATTTACAAGAACCGAAAGCGTCAGTATTTCCAGCAGTTTGGTGAGACGGCGATGGACTCCGGCAAGCTTGCCGCCATTGCCGGAATTAACACAAGCTTCAAAATTCAATTATGTGTAACATGAGATTTATATACTTGCTCTGGTGATGGTCATAATAGCAAATCAGCAGTTTGGGGGGATACTGCTCGTTTCTTACGAGTCATTAGCAGGCTGAACTTCGTTAGGTGGTGGTGGCGGCGGCGGCGGCGGAGTGGCCGCCCTACGGCCAAAGCCGGCCATCTGAACTCCCGTTGACGAGCCCTCGTGTGAACCTCCTTCAGTTGAGCCACCACCAAGCGCGCCTCTCAATCCCTTCTTTCCCTTGACCTTCTGCGCCCAACCAATGAGGCCGGCTTGCACGTGCTCATCAAAGATCGACTTCTTGAAGTTCGTTCCCATCTTCGTTCCACAAGAGGAGGAGTTTCAGTCATGAGTTCATCGAGATAAAACACTAGCTAGGTGCTCGAGGAGAGATGCCAGAATTACCTGTGTGACGAGAGCATACAGCGGCAACGTGCTGTAGCTGCAGAGAACCTGAATGAATACACTGCAAAGAATAGCAACGGTTCAAGACTCGTGTGTTGAGCAACGCATTTTGAGGAGGCGAAGGAGGATTTACCCGATGATGAGCCTTGGAACGATATACCGGACATGTCCCATTATGCACGAGTCGAAACCATATTGAACCTGATAAGAAACGACGGGAATAGAGAAGGTTTAATGGAGAATAAACCTGCCAAGTTAAATGAAAGGAGGAGGTTTGATCAACTCACCCAAATCCAGAAGAAAAATGCTATCTCAAATGCATTTTGGAAAAGAATGAAATGGATCAAGACAAGGACAATCTGCGGTCGACTGAACCAAAAATGATCGTCAGATGGCCGTACAACCAGTTCACCTTCGATAGCAATGTGCTTTTCAGCAACTTCGTGGGCGAGCTCACTAATCACATGCTCCAGCTTGGTGCCAACAGCAAGCAGAAGCTGCAAACCGAGATCATTATATTGTCAACGTGATGTTACGAATCATGATATTGTTTTCTTGCAGAAAAAGAGTTTTTCAAGGAAGGATTAAATAAAAAGACGGGTGAATAAAACATGCAAACAATATTGTATTAAGCTCGTGAGGATACTCACGAAAAAGGGAACGAACGCAATCCAAAAGTAAGTATGCCAACCTACAAAGCGGAAAATTCTCTTGTGTTAATGACATTGTGCTTAATGTCTACGGGAAACGGAAAGTGAAGGAACAGTCGAGATTTATTAACAGCCACGGTAGAGAAAGCATGTATATTGCATAAAGAGAGAGGAAAGAGGCACAATCGGAGTGCATACCGTTAACGTTCAACAGCAGGAACACGACGACAAAGACCCACAAATACCAACTGCAATAGTCAAAGAGGAAATTGATCACATGAACAAGGTAATTCAAGAGTAAATGTAATACTTTTAACACTAAGCAATCTAGTTAAATAATGAATTACCTGATGCCAACGACAATCTTGAAGTCATCTTCCAAAGCACGAATCATGTACTTGTGGAAATTAAATTTTGGATTCCCTCGACAATGTGTCTGTGATATAGGAATAGTTTTTATATCAGCACATGCCATCTAAAACTGAAAAGGATAAAAATAGGAAGCGGAAGCAGAACAAAAACCAAAAGGAATGTAGGTTGCATACCGTTATGAAACCTAGTCGAAGAGCTGCATAATCTGACTTGGTGACAGAAGCATAAAATTGCTTAAAGAAGGAATGCTGAAAAATATCAAATGGAGAAATTAATACTCAGCCATCTTTTAAACTTTTCTTGTAAAAGGAAATCCGTAATGGTTATGTAGATTTTCTTTCCATTTTCCTAGTGCAATAGGTAAGATTGGTTGCATTCACCAAATTTATGAAGATGGAGTTAACTTTGATCCTCACTTTTTCTTTCTTTTTTCCCTCTCAAATACATGCAATCAATGTTTTTGGATTTTGCAAGGATAAATCTCCAACTTACCAACCATCCCAGAATGGCTGAATTTTTACCCACACCCAAAAATCGCTTCTTGATGAAATCATGATCTTGAACACGTGTGACCTTGTGTTTCAGAGCTGCACATTGTAATCCATGATTCAGAGACAAGGATACACAATCTCATGCAATTTCTTAAAGTAAGAAACATAGAATATACTCATGGTTCATATTAACTAAGAATGCTGTTCCTGAGATCTAATTTACCCATTTTTAAAAAATGGATGCAGAAACCACATCCTGTTGTTAAATAACAGCACTACTTTGGGAACCATATATATATATAACAAATCATGAGCTCACAATTTCATGATAATAGTTATGTAACTGGAAAGAGTGAATCTATACCATGATCCAAATCAAAACTATCTTTGGATATAGAGTCTTCCCAATGCTTCCATTGCCGTATCTACACATAAGATTCATATTATTCAAAGCCTTATAAAAAGGACTAACTACAGATCCCACAAAATTAATAAAAAGGTGAAACTACTACACTGCTCACCTTTGCCCCTCCAAATACAATAGTGAGGACAGAAAATGTGACGTGGACAATTGCTAGAACAAAGATGAAGATGTGTAAATGATGCAATGCTTCCAGAGATAACATCGGAACTTTATTCTGTGGATAAGATGAGTAACAAATAACACAATTAGTTGTAGATCCCCTGTAACTCTACATGAAACATGTGAAACATCTAAACACAAGCACGGCTGCATAAAATATGCTACTATAACATATTGACATGGGAAAGTGACAAGAGGTGTGGGTGCATATGATGCTACAAGAATGTACAATCTCTAATTTCATTTCAGCAAGTCCGCTGTCAAGATTTGCTGTACTTCTAATATTGAGGGTGTATGGTTGAGAAATTTGAAAAATTAGGACTTTCCAGATTGGGAGAATTGAAACATTGCGAAATAATGAACAGTATTACTGTTTGAACATTGGGGGATAAAATAATACTCCACATTTAGATGTGAGGAGCAATATTTACGTGAGTAAAAAAAACACTCCCTCCATCCCGCCGAGCTTGAGGCGTTTCTTTTGGGTACGGGAATTAAGAAGTTGTAGATTAGTGTTTTAAGTGTGTAGTATAAAAGTGATAAATTAGGAGAGAGAAGGTAATAAAGTGATAAAGTAGGAGAGAGAAGGTAATAAGGATGCAATTAGTTTTATAAATTAGTGCTTTAAATTGCCTAATTTTTGCCAAAAAAGGAAATGACTCAAGCTCGGTGGGACGGAGTGAGTAATAATACTCGTTCTAAAAATGTTGGAGTCGATTTTCATTATGCATGTCACATCATGCCTGTAAACGAATCTTGGATCCGAGAGTTGAAAAATGTGTTCTAAGACTAAGATTCTTGAACCAACAAACTCATACGGCAGTTCTTCATTTAAGTGAAACTATTAAACATGCTAATGAACTTTTCTTTCATATACAATTGTGTTAAAAGCATGAAGCAATATGATTTTATAGGCATAATGCCAAACCTGCAATGCTATTCTTGAGAAAGCCCAAATGATACTTCATCAGTGGAAAAATTTACTCAAACATGTACGGCATTCCAAGATTCCAAAGTCACCATCAAAACAGTCTTAGACCCGAAAAAGGCAGTAAATAGCATGTGCTCCAGCTCATAGCTAAAAATGACTCAATTATGCACAAGAACAACTAAAACATCCATAAATGAGCAGCAACTATGACTGTATACACAATCTTTCCACACCAATAAACACTCAACCACAGCAAAGTACTAGTCAAGTGAAAGCATCTCTTAGACCATATATCATGAGAAGATACCTTTGCAGCACAGTAACCACCTACAGCAGCTTCTTCGGCTAGCAGGCGCCGGTGAGCCCCACTTACTTCGGGGGCACTGTGAGTCGCGTTGGAACCTTCACCACCGGAGGAAGGTCTCACCGACAGTGAACACGGCAGGAAGTCATCCATGACACCAGGATTCACACAGATCTTCACTATACGGGCTTGAAATACAGTCATCATAAGAGATATGAACCCCAGCAGCATCAGTTCTGTCTCCACCCAAAAAATTGTTCATCAGATTTTCCAGTATAAATCAGAGTTGAAATAAAAACTAAAATGACATAAACACCTAAAAACTAGAGAAAATTAGCATAAACAGATGATGAAGGGATACCTTCTTTAACTTTCTGTACAGCTTCATAGAGTGGCTTTTGTTTCTTTTTCTTCAAATACTGCACATTTTTTCGCAAGCATTGATTCTTTTAGCAGCAGAAGAGATTACCAAAAAGGGATTAAAAAAACAAAATCTTTCAAGAAAGGGAAAATCCAGACACATAAGCACGCACACACACTGATCTTCTTCAAATAACTACACCACATTCTGCAGACAGTGACAGTTTTGGATAGCACACCCCAGAATTCAAGAAAAAATATTTTTCCAGAAACAGAAACTCCTAAAACATGAAAATCATAAAAGCCACCACTTCAAATAATAATAAATAACTAAAAAAGAACACTTCTTTAGTTTTCTTCACTGATCAGGTCAGATCAAAAAACAAAAGCAAAAGCAAGCCCTTTTTCCCCGAATTGCGTTCTACATTCGGACAGCTCAACAAACACGCCCATTAAAAAAAATAAAAATAAAAAATGGGACCTTTCCAGTGTAGTGAATGAAGCGTTCAACGGCGAGAGAAATGGCGACGATAACCGTGCACACGGCGGCGACCACCCACGTCGGAGTGAACTCCAAGCTGGTCCCTTCTCCTTCCCCGCCAGCCATTTTCCTTGAGTATTTCCGCAGAACCCCCTTCAAATTAAGACGCGGAAAGGCCAAAAAGAGGCAGAAAGCATAGAGATTTCTAGATGAATAAAAATAGTGGTGTGGTCGTGATTCTGGTTAATAAACTACGAAATGGCGATTCGACGCGCTCAAGATAAAGCGCAGATTGAGACAAGTCTGATATAATAATGGAGTCCAATTAATCTGAGTTAATGCTGGCGAGATTTCTAGCGTTAATTGCTGGAGTAGTTTCGCGATTATAACAGTTTGTGACTAACCATAGAGGCTGTTTGGTTTGAGAAAGTACAATAAAAGGTTTTTCTGTAAATGCGCTTTTCTTTTTATCTTTTTTGACTTTCTATGAAAATATAAATCGTAAGTTTTATTTTTATTTTTGGTAGGACGTCTGGTTCATCTAACTAATGTGGAGCTGAGTAAAAATATTTTTTTTAAATTAAAGCACGTAACATTAATTGAGAATTTTTCTAGCTCACTTTAAATTGGAGTATATCCAAAACGAAAAGGAAAAAGAAAAAAAGAAAGAGAATCTGATTCAAAAACCTCTATGTTTTTTGTTTTCAAATCAAGGAGGATGAAACTCAAAAACTGGAATAAGAAATAAATATACTTAAATAGACTCAAAATAAACTCGAAAAGTTAAATTTAAAGGATTTGGACTTTTGCGTTGGCTAGTTCATGTGTCATTTCAATTTTCATACCAAACAGATCATAAAAGGATGTGAGTGAATTATTTTATCACACGCTTTTCACACGTGGGACCACCATACAAATAAGATTTTGTTTTTGGACAGTTGCTCCACTGTCTTAGCGAATGTATTTCCTTTTTTAAATTAATCTGTCACTCAAATTCAAAAATCAAGCCATTTTCATCATTAAATTATGCTGCACCGTCAATTTGTCAAGCCGATTTTGGCCCAACCATTTAATTATTTTATTTTATATTCAACTAATAAATTTATTGAAATAACGTGAACGAATCATAAAAGTATATCTCCTTCATTCTTTTCAAGCCATTAGAGCACCCGCATCCCGGGTACTCGAGTGAGTACTCGAGGAGAGGTGCGGCTTCGAGGAGTGCGATGCGGGGGGAGCTCCTCGAGGAGTACCCGAGTTATCAGGTATCCTCGAGAAGGCGCGTGCAGAGAAATAAAAAAAAATAATATTATTTCCAACGGCTTTTTCGATCGTTTTTCATTTTTTTTTTCCTTCCCCAACGGCTCTGTCGCCCGTTTTTCAATTTTCCTTTTTTTTATCTTCTTTTCTCTCTATAAATATTACTTCTCCCTACAACTCATTCACCTACAATTCATTCATCACAACTCACTTTCATTCATCACAACTCATTCCTTCTTCCTCCTACAATTTTTCTTCCAAAATATCATATTCGTTCTTCCAAAAATGTCGTCACCTGAACATGATTCTTCGCCCGATTCCGACGAAGTCGCTGAAAAGTCCATGTAGTTGGTTGAGTTGCAGAAACAAGTGCTTCAATCATACTGCCCCCAACCGGCGCCGGAGCCGGCGCGTGCGAAACGTCCCCGATCATACGTCCACCGTGATCGTGAAGAGGCCCATGTACGTCTTATGCAAGACTACTTCGTCGACAATCCAACGTACGGCCCTACTTTTTTCCGGCGTCGATTTCGCATGCAGAAGGAGCTCTTCTTGCGCATCATCGAGGCTGTTCAAGGTGAAGATATTTACTTTCATATGAGCATTGATGCACTCGGTCGAGATTCTCTTTCTCCTTTGCAGAAATGCACGTCGGCTATCTGCCAATTAGCCACCGGGGTTAGTGCGGATGTGTTCGATGAGTATCTCAAAGTGGCGGACTCAACCAGTCGTCTATGCCTAAAGAAGTTCTGCAAGGCGGTCATACGGGCTTTTGGAGCCCATTACCTGCGCCGTCCAACGCCAACAGAAGTGCAACGCCTAATCCGAATGCACGAGGCGAGACATGGTTTTCCCGGGATGCTCGGGAGCTTAGACTGCATGCATTGGGCGTGGAAGAACTGCCTAAAGGCGTGGCACGACGCATACACACGCGGGGATCAGGGAGAGCCCACCTTGATATTGGAGGCCGTTGCCTCTTTCGATTTGTGGATTTGGCACGCCTTCTTCGGCGTCGCTGGTTCAAACAACGACATCAATGTGCTGAATCAGTCTCCTCTCTTTTCCGACGTCTTAGGAGGAACTGCGACGCCGGTGGCCTTTCATGCCAACCAGCGCGAATACCGGATGGGCTACTATTTGTGTGACGACATATATCCGGAGTGGCATTGCTTCGTGAAGAGTCCATCAATGGCAACAAATCTGAAGGAGGCAAGGTTCAAGAAGATGCAAGAATCGGCACGGAAAGATGTGGAACGCGCCTTCGGAGTCCTTCAAGCTCGGTGGGGAATCATTCGAAGTCCGGCGCGCAATTGGTACGTAGAGCACTTGAAGGACATCATGTTGTGTTGCATCATTCTCCACAACATGATTGTGGAGCACGAAGGTGAAGCGGCTGCCAACTGGAGAGATGATGACGGGGCATCTAGCAGTGGTTCGACGGAGAGTGCTGGACAAACACCGGTGTCCTTCGAGGAATATGTGCGAAGGGATAGCCTTCTCCGAGATAGACAACTACATGCTCAGCTCCGATATGATTTGATTGAGCACCTTTGGGCACGTTTCGGACCTCTAGGGCCAGAGTAGTTAATTTTTAGGAATTGTTTTTATTTTATTAAAGTTTTATGTAATATTTAGGATTTTATAATTAATGCAATTTAAATGTGAAATAAATTGTGTTATTTAAATTATGCAATAAAATTTAAATGAAAAACATAAAATCAAAACTAATATTATCAAGTAGGCTATCAAGGAACCCCAATGCAGCACTACCTACTCAATAACACAAACACTATCAAGTAGGCTATCAAGGAACCCCTAATGCGGATGCTCTTATAATTGTAACTCGTGGATATGCTTAATATCTTAATTAGTACTAAAATGTTTGACCAAATTTGTTACTTTACCAAATAAGGCGCCCTACTAAGTTATTTCGATGATCTTTTACTTCACATGCGTGAAAAATTGACTTTTTACTTTTGGTGCAAAATATTAAGTTGTTTATTATTCGTTTAATCGGGATCAATAATCTCTTAACCATTTACTTTGACACTAAACTAACCCATTCAATAGATTTTTTGGAAAATGTATTGTGATTTGGCATGTGGCAGGACACCTGGCTACTGGCTAGAAACAAAATTGTTAAATTTTGAAACAACGTGTGTCCAAGAATTCTATTTCCTTAATGTTCCGATCGCTGTCATGTAGATTTTAGAAATAATATGATCTTTTGTAGTGACTTTTAGTTCAAGTATAAAGCTTTTTAAATTGAAATAGAATAAGCCATTGATAGTAGTAACCAGTCAACAAATTCCAATTATTATTTAATAAATAAAAATAAAATTAACGTTCTTATGAACATTATAACCTAACTGCCGAAGATTCACATAATATAAGATAAGAGACCTCCTCTTAAATAAATTTCTTACGATTTGAATTCGATTCTATTATAAATTCTTTCTTGCAACCTGAATAACGTTTAATTTAGCTGTCGTGTATTTATTATTTGAACAATAATAAATAAAAAAAGGAGTTATATTCTAAAAATCGTATATCAAAGAATAATGGGAATAAGAAGATTAAAATAAAGTTGTGTTTAGATGGTGCCAATTATAAGAACAGAAAAAACTGAGTCTTTGTAATATAATGTTATGGTAATTACCTACAGAGGTAAGAACTAAATAACTCGAGACAAGACAAACCAATGTTTACATTGAGTCATTATTTTGTAAGTTGAAGTGCTAAACAAATAAATAAACAAAATAAACACAAAATAAATGAATAATATCCAATCCTTACAAGTCGACAGCGAAGCAAGTTGCAAGAAGAATCTCGTTATAATTATATCCAAAAAAAAAGTCATACTAAATCTGAATCAAACAAATTAATATGCGCCTTCAGATAAATTCTCAACTGATAATATATTCAAACAAATCAAACAAAAACAAAAAAAAATTATGCGCGCCTTCAGATAAATCTCAACTCAACAATAATACAGGGAGAATTCAAGAATATTCTGAGTACTGAACACCTCAGCCATAATAATGCAAATGAATAGATAAAGAAATCAGGGGGGAAGAAAAAAAAAGGCAAAAGATGGATAACAACCAAAGGTGATTGAAATTGTTCCACAGCAGCACAAGATACTGAAAAACAATGCTATTTCTATACCAAGCAATCATTTCACTTTTGCTTGGGTCTTCGACGTTGACATCAATATACATCGAGCGTACATGTACAAGCCATTCGAGCATACCAGCAGCATGGAGGTCTCTTTTTCTCAATCAGCAGTTTGCAACAAGCAAAAGAAGGGACAAAAATTTGGGTGCATCAACGCACCTGTAGGTTGAGACCGGGGAGAGAATCACATCCTTCGAATGGCAAGGTCAAGAGGTAGATGAGTGAGTGAGTGAGTACAAGAATTTGTAGCAGTACTTAGAAGAGCTCCTCTGAGTTGAATTTATTCCATGCTTCCTATTTTGGCAAATCAAACTCAAAATCAATGAAGTTTCTAGCAGAAAGTAAATAATGTCCGAAGATGCTGAATCACTGAAACACAATTATTTCCCAGCATACCATGTTTTGTGCTCGATAATTAATCGAAAATGCAAAATGTGCATTTCTAGTTATGGGTTATAAGTAACAGGTAAAACCTCATTGTAAGAAGAAGAGTACCTTCAACAGGTCAAACACCTTTTCAGCAATGTATTTCTGTTGGAGAGTGGCACCCTTTTGCTGAACCTTGTCAGGATGAATGCAAAGAGTGGCTTTCCTATAAACCTTTTTAACGGAGGCACCAGTGATCAAGTCTGTCAACGACACAGGCTGCCAGCCACATTCAGGCCAAAGCACCTGTCATACCGGGTATACCCCGTTGGCATTTTATAACCATTTAGCAAATACCAATTCCATATTAATCTAAATAAAGCACACCCAAAATAGTACAGGTTAAGAATTCTGCCACATCTAATATTAAGGCAGGAAGATTTCAAACGCACATATTGCAATGTTGATAGCAGCGCACGCAAATTTGTTTCCTTGCCAGCTGCCCAGCGCTTGATTTCAAAATCTAATGTCTCGGCAATCCTCTGTAACCAAATAAGATTAAGGTTAAATTGAACACCTTTTCACATACAAAAGATAGTATATCAAATGGAGCAGTTTGAGTTTGCAATCAGACTTAGGACAGCTTAGAAGTCATATTTGTGTTCTTAAACTTCTTGACAGATTCTATAACACATTACAAGAATAAAAAGGGTTGTCTTTTGTAAAAAAGTAATGCTTTTTAAGAAAAAGTACTGTTCTTATTGTATTAATTTCAAAGTAAAAATGATACTCTGTCACAAACACAGATACCTTATCTACTAGGAACAAATAAATATTTTTCAACTATAACTCATACTTCATCAAGTGCAGATGTATTCTTCTTCAGAAGACGAGTATTTAAGGGGGAAAAGATATTAGCATATGCATCCTTTCAAGGTACACAAGCCATCAGCTGTAGATTCACAAGAAAATATCTACTTTTGTTTCGCAGGAAACTCACATGTCTTTCTTCTTGTTCCCTCTGAGCTTGAAGGTCCCGTTGATTCTTTTCAGCCAATGCTTTGGCCTAAGATCATGAGATCAACAACTCAATGATTGAAGAATAACAAATAGAAGATGAAGAGAATTTTACAGTAGCATAGAAACTAAAGACTGAAAGACACAGGCACATACAGCTCTCTCTTGAGTGCGTTGATGGCGCTCCATTCTGGCTCTTCTTCTCTCTTCATTTTCTCCTTCAACTTCCGGAAATTCTCCAGATGCCGGAGCTGCTTTGGAAGCCAAATAATTCCCAGGGTATCCAATCAGCAACAGAAAGATGCTGACTAGCATTTTGATGTTAAAAATGACATGAAAAGGTGATATACCTCCAAAAATAGAAGATAGGTCATCAACAAAGTTGGTCGTGGAAGAAGCTTTCTTTAAGTTAGACGAGGCTCCAGTTGATGATGGTGTCCTCCTTGCAGCTTCTGATTCACCCTTGCCCGGAAATTGTTGATCAAAGAAAGGATCCTAAAACATAAACAAAGAGAAGAATACGACTTAAAGTGAATGCAAAACCTAATGAATAGGATCAACAACCCTGATATGTATCTAAGTTTTATGCATTAGCACTTACGGTTGAGCTTGATCTTGCTCTTGGTGCACTGCTTGCTCGACCCATGCTGAAAAATGATTCCAAA